>NW_027616823.1:0-184000 GCF_964187855.1 Myxine glutinosa | reverse complement strand
ACAAGTGCAAAAGTGGTTTCCTGCACCAACACAAGTGCGAAAAGTGGTTTTCAACACTAACTCAAGTGCGAAAAGTGGTTTTTCAACACTATCACAAGTGCAAAAAGTGTTTTTTCCACACTAATACAAGTGCAAAAGTGGTTTACTGCACCAACACAAGTGCGAAAAGTGGTTTTTCAACACTAACACAAGTGCGAAAAGTGGTTTTTCCACACTAATACAAGTGCAAAAGTGGTTTCCTGCACCAACACAAGTGCGAAAAGTGGTTTTTCAACACTAACACATGTGCGAAAAGTGGTTTTTCAACACTAACACAAGTGCGAAAAGTTGTTTTTCACCACTATCACAAGTGCAAAAAGTGTTTTTTCCACACTAATACAAGTGCAAAAGTGGTTTCCTGCACCAACACAAGTGCGAAAAGTGGTTTTTCAACACTTACACAAGTGCGAAAAGTGGTTTTTCAACACTAACCCAAGTGCGAAAAGTGTTTTTTCCACACTAATACAAGTGCAAAAGTGGTTTCCTGCACCAACACAAGTGCGAAAAGTGGTTTTTCAACACTAACACAAGTGCGAAAAGTGTTTTTTCCACACTAATACAACTGCAAAAGTGGTTTTCTGCACCAACACAAGTGCGAAAAGTGGTTTTTCAACACTATCACAAGTGCAAAAAGTGTTTTTTCCACACTAATACAAGTGCAAAAGTGGTTTACTGCACCAACACAAGTGCGAAAAGTGGTTTTTCAACACTAACACAAGTGCGAAAAGTGGTTTTTCAACACTAACACAAGTGCGAAAAGTGGTTTTTCCACACTAATACAATTGCAAAAGTGGTTTCCTAGACCAACACAGGTGCGAAAAGTGGTTTTTCAACACTAACACAAGTGCGAAAAGTGGTTTTTCAACACTATCACAAGTGCAAAAAGTGTTTTTTCCACACTAATACAAGTGCGAAAAGTGGTTTTTCAACACTAACACAAGTGCGAAAAGTGGTTTTTCCACACTAATACAAGTGCAAAAGTGGTTTCCTGCACCAACACAAGTGTGAAAAGTGGTTTTTCAACACTAACACAAGTGCGAAAAGTGGTTTTTCAACACTAACATAAGTGCAAAAAGTGGTTTTTCAACACTATCACAAGTGCAAAAAGTGTTTTTTCCACACTAATACAAGTGCAAAAGTGGTTTCCTGCACCAACACAAGAGCGAAAAGTGGTTTTTCATCACTAACACAAGTGCGAAAAGTGGTTTTTCAACACTAACACAAGAGCGAAAAGTGGTTTTTCCACACTAATACAATTGCAAAAGTGGTTTCCTGCACCAACACAAGTGCGAAAAGTAGTTTTTCAACACTAACACAAGTGTGAAAAGTGGTTTTTCAACACTAACCCAAGTGCGAAAAGTGTTGTTTCCACACTAATACAAGTGCAAAAGTGGTTTCCTGCACCAACACAAGTGCGAAAAGTGGTTTTTCAACACTAACACAAGTGCGAAAAGTGTTTTTTCCACACTAATACAAGTGCAAAAGTGGTTTTCTGCACCAACACAAGTGCGAAAAGTGGTTTTTCAACACTATCACAAGTGCAAAAAGTGTTTTTTCCACACTAATACAAGTGCAAAAGTGGTTTACTGCACCAACACAAGTGCGAAAAGTGGTTTTTCAACACTAACACAAGTGCGAAAAGTGGTTTTTCAACACTAACACAAGTGCGAAAAGTGGTTTTTCAACACTAACACAAGTGCGAAAAGTGTTTTTTCCACACTAATACAAGTGCAAAAGTGGTTTTCTGCACCAACACAAGTGCGAAAAGTGGTTTTTCAACACTATCACAAGTGCAAAAAGTGTTTTTTCCACACTAATACAAGTGCAAAAGTGGTTTACTGCACCAACACAAGTGCGAAAAGTGGTTTTTCAACACTAACACAAGTGCGAAAAGTGGTTTTTCAACACCAACACAAGTGCGAAAAGTGGTTTTTCCACACTAATACAATTGCAAAAGTGGTTTTCTACACCAACACAGGTGCGAAAAGTGGTTTTTCAACACTAACACAAGTGCGAAAAGTGGTTTTTCAACACTATCACAAGTGCAAAAAGTGTTTTTTCCACAATAATACAAGTGCGAAAAGTGGTTTTTCAACACTAACACAAGTGCGAAAAGTGGTTTTTCCACACTAATGCAAGTGCAAAAGTGGTTTCCAACACCAACACAAGTGCGAAAAGTGGTTTTTCAACACTAACATAAGTGCAAAAAGTGGTTTTTCAACACTATCACAAGTCCAAAAAGTGTTTTTTCCACACTAATACAAGTGCAAAAGTGGTTTCCTGCACCAACACAAGAGCGAAAAGTGGTTTTTCAACACTAACACAAGTGCGAAAAGTGGTTTTTCAACACTAACACAAGAGCGAAAAGTGGTTTTTCCACACTAATACAATTGCAAAAGTGGTTTCCTGCACCAACACAAGTGCGAAAAGTGGTTTTTCAACACTAACACAAGTGTGAAAAGTGGTTTTTCAACACTAACACAAGTGCGAAAAGTGGTTTTTCCACACTAATACAAATGCAAAAGTGGTTTCCTGCTCCAACACAAGTGCGAAAAGTGGTTTTTCAACACTAACACAAGTGCAAAAAGTGTTTTTCCACACTAATACAAATGCAAAAGTGGTTTCCTGCTCCAACACAAGTGCGAAAAGTGGTTTTTCAACACTAACACAAGTGCGAAAAGTGGTTTTTCCACACTAATACAAGTGCAAAAGTGGTTTCCTGCACCAACACAAGTGCGAAAAGTGGTTTTTCAACACTAACTCAAGTGCGAAAAGTGGTTTTTCAACACTATCACAAGTGCAAAAAGTGTTTTTTCCACACTAATACAAGTGCAAAAGTGGTTTACTACACCAACACAAGTGCGAAAAGTGGTTTTTCAACACTAACACAAGTGCGAAAAGTGGTTTTTCAACACTAACACAAGTGCGAAAAGTGGTTTTTCCACACTAATACAATTGCAAAAATGGTTTCCTAGACCAACACAGGTGCGAAAAGTGGTTTTTCAACACTAACACAAGTGCGAAAAGTGGTTTTTCAACACTATCACAAGTGCAAAAAGTGTTTTTTCCACACTAATACAAGTGCAAAAGTGGTTTCCTGCACCAACACAAGTGCGAAAAGTGGTTTTTTAACACTAACATAAGTGCGAAATGTGGTTTTTCAACACGATCACAAGTGCAAAAATTGTTTTTTCCACACTAATACAAGTGCAAAAGTGGTTTCCTGCACCAACACAAGTGCGAAAAGTGGTTTTTTAACACTAACATAAGTGCGAAATGTGGTTTTTCCACACTAATACAAGTGCAAAAGTGGTTTCCTGCTCCAACACAAGTGCGAAAAGTGGTTTTTCAACACTAACACAAGTGCGAAAAGTGGTTTTCCACACTAATACAAGTGCAAAAGTGGTTTCCTGCACCAACACAAGTGCGAAAAGTGGTTTTCAACACTAACTCAAGTGCGAAAAGTGGTTTTTCAACACTATCACAAGTGCAAAAAGTGTTTTTTCCACACTAATACAAGTGCAAAAGTGGTTTACTGCACCAACACAAGTGCGAAAAGTGGTTTTTCAACACTAACACAAGTGCGAAAAGTGGTTTTTCCACACTAATACAAGTGCAAAAGTGGTTTCCTGCACCAACACAAGTGCGAAAAGTGGTTTTTCAACACTAACACATGTGCGAAAAGTGGTTTTTCAACACTAACACAAGTGCGAAAAGTTGTTTTTCACCACTATCACAAGTGCAAAAAGTGTTTTTTCCACACTAATACAAGTGCAAAAGTGGTTTCCTGCACCAACACAAGTGCGAAAAGTGGTTTTTCAACACTTACACAAGTGCGAAAAGTGGTTTTTCAACACTAACCCAAGTGCGAAAAGTGTTTTTTCCACACTAATACAAGTGCAAAAGTGGTTTCCTGCACCAACACAAGTGCGAAAAGTGGTTTTTCAACACTAACACAAGTGCGAAAAGTGTTTTTTCCACACTAATACAACTGCAAAAGTGGTTTTCTGCACCAACACAAGTGCGAAAAGTGGTTTTTCAACACTATCACAAGTGCAAAAAGTGTTTTTTCCACACTAATACAAGTGCAAAAGTGGTTTACTGCACCAACACAAGTGCGAAAAGTGGTTTTTCAACACTAACACAAGTGCGAAAAGTGGTTTTTCAACACTAACACAAGTGCGAAAAGTGGTTTTTCCACACTAATACAATTGCAAAAGTGGTTTCCTAGACCAACACAGGTGCGAAAAGTGGTTTTTCAACACTAACACAAGTGCGAAAAGTGGTTTTTCAACACTATCACAAGTGCAAAAAGTGTTTTTTCCACACTAATACAAGTGCGAAAAGTGGTTTTTCAACACTAACACAAGTGCGAAAAGTGGTTTTTCCACACTAATACAAGTGCAAAAGTGGTTTCCTGCACCAACACAAGTGTGAAAAGTGGTTTTTCAACACTAACACAAGTGCGAAAAGTGGTTTTTCAACACTAACATAAGTGCAAAAAGTGGTTTTTCAACACTATCACAAGTGCAAAAAGTGTTTTTTCCACACTAATACAAGTGCAAAAGTGGTTTCCTGCACCAACACAAGAGCGAAAAGTGGTTTTTCATCACTAACACAAGTGCGAAAAGTGGTTTTTCAACACTAACACAAGAGCGAAAAGTGGTTTTTCCACACTAATACAATTGCAAAAGTGGTTTCCTGCACCAACACAAGTGCGAAAAGTAGTTTTTCAACACTAACACAAGTGTGAAAAGTGGTTTTTCAACACTAACCCAAGTGCGAAAAGTGTTGTTTCCACACTAATACAAGTGCAAAAGTGGTTTCCTGCACCAACACAAGTGCGAAAAGTGGTTTTTCAACACTAACACAAGTGCGAAAAGTGTTTTTTCCACACTAATACAAGTGCAAAAGTGGTTTTCTGCACCAACACAAGTGCGAAAAGTGGTTTTTCAACACTATCACAAGTGCAAAAAGTGTTTTTTCCACACTAATACAAGTGCAAAAGTGGTTTACTGCACCAACACAAGTGCGAAAAGTGGTTTTTCAACACTAACACAAGTGCGAAAAGTGGTTTTTCAACACTAACACAAGTGCGAAAAGTGGTTTTTCCACACTAATACAATTGCAAAAGTGGTTTTCTACACCAACACAGGTGCGAAAAGTGGTTTTTCAACACTAACACAAGTGCGAAAAGTGGTTTTTCAACACTATCACAAGTGCAAAAAGTGTTTTTTCCACACTAATACAAGTGAGAAAAGTGGTTTTTCAACACTAACACAAGTGCGAAAAGTGGTTTTTCCACACTAATACAATTGCAAAAGTGGTTTTCTACACCAACACAGGTGCGAAAAGTAGTTTTTCAACACTAACACAAGTGCGAAAAGTGGTTTTTCAACACTATCACAAGTGCAAAAAGTGTTTTTTCCACACTAATACAAGTGAGAAAAGTGGTTTTTCAACACTAACACAAGTGCGAAAAGTGGTTTTTCAACACTAACCCAAGTGCGAAAAGTGTTTTTTCCACACTAATACAAGTGCAAAAGTGGTTTCCTGCACCAACACAAGTGCGAAAAGTGGTTTTTCAACACTAACACAAGTGCGAAAAGTGTTTTTTCCACACTAATACAAGTGCAAAAGTGGTTTTCTGCACCAACACAAGTGCGAAAAGTGGTTTTTCAACACTATCACAAGTGCAAAAAGTGTTTTTTCCACACTAATACAAGTGCAAAAGTGGTTTACTGCACCAACACAAGTGCGAAAAGTGGTTTTTCAACACTAACACTAGTGCGAAAAGTGGTTTTTCAACACTAACACAAGTGCGAAAAGTGGTTTTTCCACACTAATACAATTGCAAAAGTGGTTTCCTAGACCAACACAGGTGCGAAAAGTGGTTTTTCAACACTAACACAAGTGCGAAAAGTGGTTTTTCAACACTATCACAAGTGCAAAAAGTGTTTTTTCCACACTAATACAAGTGCGAAAAGTGGTTTTTCAACACTAACACAAGTGCGAAAAGTGGTTTTTCCACACTAATACAAGTGCAAAAGTGGTTTCCTGCACCAACACAAGTGCGAAAAGTGGTTTTTCAACACTAACACAAGTGCAAAAAGTGGTTTTTCAACACTAACATAAGTGCAAAAAGTGGTTTTTCAACACTATCACAAGTGCAAAAAGTGTTTTTTCCACACTAATACAAGTGCAAAAGTGGTTTCCTGCACCAACACAAGAGCGAAAAGTGGTTTTTCAACACTAACACAAGTGCGAAAAGTGGTTTTTCAACACTAACACAAGAGCGAAAAGTGGTTTTTCCACACTAATACAATTGCAAAAGTGGTTTCCTGCACCAACACAAGTGCGAAAAGTGGTTTTTCAACACTAACACAAGTGTGAAAAGTGGTTTTTCAACACTAACCCAAGTGCGAAAAGTGTTTTTTCCACACTAATACAAGTGCAAAAGTGGTTTCCTGCACCAACACTAGTGCGAAAAGTGGTTTTTCAACACTAACACAAGTGCGAAAAGTGTTTTTTCCACACTAATACAAGTGCAAAAGTGGTTTTCTGCACCAACACAAGTGCGAAAAGTGGTTTTTCAACACTATCACAAGTGCAAAAAGTGTTTTTTCCACACTAATACAAGTGCAAAAGTGGTTTACTGCACCAACACAAGTGCGAAAAGTGGTTTTTCAACACTAACACAAGTGCGAAAAGTGGTTTTTCAACACCAACACAAGTGCGAAAAGTGGTTTTTCCACACTAATACAATTGCAAAAGTGGTTTTCTACACCAACACAGGTGCGAAAAGTGGTTTTTCAACACTAACACAAGTGCGAAAAGTGGTTTTTCAACACTATCACAAGTGCAAAAAGTGTTTTTTCCACAATAATACAAGTGCGAAAAGTGGTTTTTCAACACTAACACAAGTGCGAAAAGTGGTTTTTCCACACTAATGCAAGTGCAAAAGTGGTTTCCAACACCAACACAAGTGCGAAAAGTGGTTTTTCAACACTAACATAAGTGCAAAAAGTGGTTTTTCAACACTATCACAAGTCCAAAAAGTGTTTTTTCCACACTAATACAAGTGCAAAAGTGGTTTCCTGCACCAACACAAGAGCGAAAAGTGGTTTTTCAACACTAACACAAGTGCGAAAAGTGGTTTTTCAACACTAACACAAGAGCGAAAAGTGGTTTTTCCACACTAATACAATTGCAAAAGTGGTTTCCTGCACCAACACAAGTGCGAAAAGTGGTTTTTCAACACTAACACAAGTGTGAAAAGTGGTTTTTCAACACTAACACAAGTGCGAAAAGTGGTTTTTCCACACTAATACAAATGCAAAAGTGGTTTCCTGCTCCAACACAAGTGCGAAAAGTGGTTTTTCAACACTAACACAAGTGCAAAAAGTGTTTTTCCACACTAATACAAATGCAAAAGTGGTTTCCTGCTCCAACACAAGTGCGAAAAGTGGTTTTTCAACACTAACACAAGTGCGAAAAGTGGTTTTTCCACACTAATACAAGTGCAAAAGTGGTTTCCTGCACCAACACAAGTGCGAAAAGTGGTTTTTCAACACTAACTCAAGTGCGAAAAGTGGTTTTTCAACACTATCACAAGTGCAAAAAGTGTTTTTTCCACACTAATACAAGTGCAAAAGTGGTTTACTGCACCAACACAAGTGCGAAAAGTGGTTTTTCAACACTAACACAAGTGCGAAAAGTGGTTTTTCAACACTAACACAAGTGCGAAAAGTGGTTTTTCCACACTAATACAATTGCAAAAATGGTTTCCTAGACCAACACAGGTGCGAAAAGTGGTTTTTCAACACTAACACAAGTGCGAAAAGTGGTTTTTCAACACTATCACAAGTGCAAAAAGTGTTTTTTCCACACTAATACAAGTGCAAAAGTGGTTTCCTGCACCAACACAAGTGCGAAAAGTGGTTTTTTAACACTAACATAAGTGCGAAATGTGGTTTTTCAACACGATCACAAGTGCAAAAATTGTTTTTTCCACACTAATACAAGTGCAAAAGTGGTTTCCTGCACCAACACAAGTGCGAAAAGTGGTTTTTTAACACTAACATAAGTGCGAAATGTGGTTTTTCCACACTAATACAAGTGCAAAAGTGGTTTCCTGCTCCAACACAAGTGCGAAAAGTGGTTTTTCAACACTAACACAAGTGCGAAAAGTGGTTTTTCCACACTAATACAAGTGCAAAAGTGGTTTCCTGCACCAACACAAGTGCGAAAAGTGGTTTTCAACACTAACTCAAGTGCGAAAAGTGGTTTTTCAACACTATCACAAGTGCAAAAAGTGTTTTTTCCACACTAATACAAGTGCAAAAGTGGTTTACTGCACCAACACAAGTGCGAAAAGTGGTTTTTCAACACTAACACAAGTGCGAAAAGTGGTTTTTCCACACTAATTACAAGTGCAAAAGTGGTTTCCTGCACCAACACAAGTGCGAAAAGTGGTTTTTCAACACTAACACATGTGCGAAAAGTGGTTTTTCAACACTAACACAAGTGCGAAAAGTTGTTTTTCACCACTATCACAAGTGCAAAAAGTGTTTTTTCCACACTAAACAAGTGCAAAAGTGGTTTCCTGCACCAACACAGTGCGAAAAGTGGTTTTTCAACACTTACACAAGTGCGAAAAGTGGTTTTTCAACACTAACCCAAGTGCGAAAAGTGTTTTTTCCACACTAATACAAGTGCAAAAGTGGTTTCCTGCACCAACACAAGTGCGAAAAGTGGTTTTTCAACACTAACACAAGTGCGAAAAGTGTTTTTTCCACACTAATACAACTGCAAAAGTGGTTTTCTGCACCAACACAAGTGCGAAAAGTGGTTTTTCAACACTATCACAAGTGCAAAAAGTGTTTTTTCCACACTAATACAAGTGCAAAAGTGGTTTACTGCACCAACACAAGTGCGAAAAGTGGTTTTTCAACACTAACACAAGTGCGAAAAGTGGTTTTTCAACACTAACACAAGTGCGAAAAGTGGTTTTTCCACACTAATACAATTGCAAAAGTGGTTTCCTAGACCAACACAGGTGCGAAAAGTGGTTTTTCAACACTAACACAAGTGCGAAAAGTGGTTTTTCAACACTATCACAAGTGCAAAAAGTGTTTTTTCCACACTAATACAAGTGCGAAAAGTGGTTTTTCAACACTAACACAAGTGCGAAAAGTGGTTTTTCCACACTAATACAAGTGCAAAAGTGGTTTCCTGCACCAACACAAGTGTGAAAAGTGGTTTTTCAACACTAACACAAGTGCGAAAAGTGGTTTTTCAACACTAACATAAGTGCAAAAAGTGGTTTTTCAACACTATCACAAGTGCAAAAAGTGTTTTTTCCACACTAATACAAGTGCAAAAGTGGTTTCCTGCACCAACACAAGAGCGAAAAGTGGTTTTTCATCACTAACACAAGTGCGAAAAGTGGTTTTTCAACACTAACACAAGAGCGAAAAGTGGTTTTTCAACACTAACACAAGTGCGAAAAGTGGTTTTTCAACACCAACACAAGTGCGAAAAGTGGTTTTTCCACACTAATACAATTGCAAAAGTGGTTTTCTACACCAACACAGGTGCGAAAAGTGGTTTTTCAACACTAACACAAGTGCGAAAAGTGGTTTTTCAACACTATCACAAGTGCAAAAAGTGTTTTTTCCACAATAATACAAGTGCGAAAAGTGGTTTTTCAACACTAACACAAGTGCGAAAAGTGGTTTTTCCACACTAATGCAAGTGCAAAAGTGGTTTCCAACACCAACACAAGTGCGAAAAGTGGTTTTTCAACACTAACATAAGTGCAAAAAGTGGTTTTTCAACACTATCACAAGTCCAAAAAGTGTTTTTTCCACACTAATACAAGTGCAAAAGTGGTTTCCTGCACCAACACAAGAGCGAAAAGTGGTTTTTCAACACTAACACAAGTGCGAAAAGTGGTTTTTCAACACTAACACAAGAGCGAAAAGTGGTTTTTCCACACTAATACAATTGCAAAAGTGGTTTCCTGCACCAACACAAGTGCGAAAAGTGGTTTTTCAACACTAACACAAGTGTGAAAAGTGGTTTTTCAACACTAACACAAGTGCGAAAAGTGGTTTTTCCACACTAATACAAATGCAAAAGTGGTTTCCTGCTCCAACACAAGTGCGAAAAGTGGTTTTTCAACACTAACACAAGTGCAAAAAGTGTTTTTCAAAACTAATACAAATGCAAAAGTGGTTTCCTGCTCCAACACAAGTGCGAAAAGTGGTTTTTCAACACTAACACAAGTGCGAAAAGTGGTTTTTCCACACTAATACAAGTGCAAAAGTGGTTTCCTGCACCAACACAAGTGCGAAAAGTGGTTTTTCAACACTAACTCAAGTGCGAAAAGTGGTTTTTCAACACTATCACAAGTGCAAAAAGTGTTTTTTCCACACTAATACAAGTGCAAAAGTGGTTTACTACACCAACACAAGTGCGAAAAGTGGTTTTTCAACACTAACACAAGTGCGAAAAGTGGTTTTTCAACACTAACACAAGTGCGAAAAGTGGTTTTTCCACACTAATACAATTGCAAAAATGGTTTCCTAGACCAACACAGGTGCGAAAAGTGGTTTTTCAACACTAACACAAGTGCGAAAAGTGGTTTTTCAACACTATCACAAGTGCAAAAAGTGTTTTTTCCACACTAATACAAGTGCAAAAGTGGTTTCCTGCACCAACACAAGTGCGAAAAGTGGTTTTTTAACACTAACATAAGTGCGAAATGTGGTTTTTCAACACGATCACAAGTGCAAAAATTGTTTTTTCCACACTAATACAAGTGCAAAAGTGGTTTCCTGCACCAACACAAGTGCGAAAAGTGGTTTTTTAACACTAACATAAGTGCGAAATGTGGTTTTTCCACACTAATACAAGTGCAAAAGTGGTTTCCTGCTCCAACACAAGTGCGAAAAGTGGTTTTTCAACACTAACACAAGTGCGAAAAGTGGTTTTCCACACTAATACAAGTGCAAAAGTGGTTTCCTGCACCAACACAAGTGCGAAAAGTGGTTTTCAACACTAACTCAAGTGCGAAAAGTGGTTTTTCAACACTATCACAAGTGCAAAAAGTGTTTTTTCCACACTAATACAAGTGCAAAAGTGGTTTACTGCACCAACACAAGTGCGAAAAGTGGTTTTTCAACACTAACACAAGTGCGAAAAGTGGTTTTTCCACACTAATACAAGTGCAAAAGTGGTTTCCTGCACCAACACAAGTGCGAAAAGTGGTTTTTCAACACTAACACATGTGCGAAAAGTGGTTTTTCAACACTAACACAAGTGCGAAAAGTTGTTTTTCACCACTATCACAAGTGCAAAAAGTGTTTTTTCCACACTAATACAAGTGCAAAAGTGGTTTCCTGCACCAACACAAGTGCGAAAAGTGGTTTTTCAACACTTACACAAGTGCGAAAAGTGGTTTTTCAACACTAACCCAAGTGCGAAAAGTGTTTTTTCCACACTAATACAAGTGCAAAAGTGGTTTCCTGCACCAACACAAGTGCGAAAAGTGGTTTTTCAACACTAACACAAGTGCGAAAAGTGTTTTTTCCACACTAATACAACTGCAAAAGTGGTTTTCTGCACCAACACAAGTGCGAAAAGTGGTTTTTCAACACTATCACAAGTGCAAAAAGTGTTTTTTCCACACTAATACAAGTGCAAAAGTGGTTTACTGCACCAACACAAGTGCGAAAAGTGGTTTTTCAACACTAACACAAGTGCGAAAAGTGGTTTTTCAACACTAACACAAGTGCGAAAAGTGGTTTTTCCACACTAATACAATTGCAAAAGTGGTTTCCTAGACCAACACAGGTGCGAAAAGTGGTTTTTCAACACTAACACAAGTGCGAAAAGTGGTTTTTCAACACTATCACAAGTGCAAAAAGTGTTTTTTCCACACTAATACAAGTGCGAAAAGTGGTTTTTCAACACTAACACAAGTGCGAAAAGTGGTTTTTCCACACTAATACAAGTGCAAAAGTGGTTTCCTGCACCAACACAAGTGTGAAAAGTGGTTTTTCAACACTAACACAAGTGCGAAAAGTGGTTTTTCAACACTAACATAAGTGCAAAAAGTGGTTTTTCAACACTATCACAAGTGCAAAAAGTGTTTTTTCCACACTAATACAAGTGCAAAAGTGGTTTCCTGCACCAACACAAGAGCGAAAAGTGGTTTTTCATCACTAACACAAGTGCGAAAAGTGGTTTTTCAACACTAACACAAGAGCGAAAAGTGGTTTTTCCACACTAATACAATTGCAAAAGTGGTTTCCTGCACCAACACAAGTGCGAAAAGTAGTTTTTCAACACTAACACAAGTGTGAAAAGTGGTTTTTCAACACTAACCCAAGTGCGAAAAGTGTTGTTTCCACACTAATACAAGTGCAAAAGTGGTTTCCTGCACCAACACAAGTGCGAAAAGTGGTTTTTCAACACTAACACAAGTGCGAAAAGTGTTTTTTCCACACTAATACAAGTGCAAAAGTGGTTTTCTGCACCAACACAAGTGCGAAAAGTGGTTTTTCAACACTATCACAAGTGCAAAAAGTGTTTTTTCCACACTAATACAAGTGCAAAAGTGGTTTACTGCACCAACACAAGTGCGAAAAGTGGTTTTTCAACACTAACACAAGTGCGAAAAGTGGTTTTTCAACACTAACACAAGTGCGAAAAGTGGTTTTTCCACACTAATACAATTGCAAAAGTGGTTTTCTACACCAACACAGGTGCGAAAAGTGGTTTTTCAACACTAACACAAGTGCGAAAAGTGGTTTTTCAACACTATCACAAGTGCAAAAAGTATTTTTTCCACACTAATACAAGTGAGAAAAGTGGTTTTTCAACACTAACACAAGTGCGAAAAGTGGTTTTTCCACACTAATACAATTGCAAAAGTGGTTTTCTACACCAACACAGGTGCGAAAAGTAGTTTTTCAACACTAACACAAGTGCGAAAAGTGGTTTTTCAACACTATCACAAGTGCAAAAAGTGTTTTTTCCACACTAATACAAGTGAGAAAAGTGGTTTTTCAACACTAACACAAGTGCGAAAAGTGGTTTTTCAACACTAACCCAAGTGCGAAAAGTGTTTTTTCCACACTAATACAAGTGCAAAAGTGGTTTCCTGCACCAACACAAGTGCGAAAAGTGGTTTTTCAACACTAACACAAGTGCGAAAAGTGTTTTTTCCACACTAATACAAGTGCAAAAGTGGTTTTCTGCACCAACACAAGTGCGAAAAGTGGTTTTTCAACACTATCACAAGTGCAAAAAGTGTTTTTTCCACACTAATACAAGTGCAAAAGTGGTTTACTGCACCAACACAAGTGCGAAAAGTGGTTTTTCAACACTAACACTAGTGCGAAAAGTGGTTTTTCAACACTAACACAAGTGCGAAAAGTGGTTTTTCCACACTAATACAATTGCAAAAGTGGTTTCCTAGACCAACACAGGTGCGAAAAGTGGTTTTTCAACACTAACACAAGTGCGAAAAGTGGTTTTTCAACACTATCACAAGTGCAAAAAGTGTTTTTTCCACACTAATACAAGTGCGAAAAGTGGTTTTTCAACACTAACACAAGTGCGAAAAGTGGTTTTTCCACACTAATACAAGTGCAAAAGTGGTTTCCTGCACCAACACAAGTGCGAAAAGTGGTTTTTCAACACTAACACAAGTGCAAAAAGTGGTTTTTCAACACTAACATAAGTGCAAAAAGTGGTTTTTCAACACTATCACAAGTGCAAAAAGTGTTTTTTCCACACTAATACAAGTGCAAAAGTGGTTTCCTGCACCAACACAAGAGCGAAAAGTGGTTTTTCAACACTAACACAAGTGCGAAAAGTGGTTTTTCAACACTAACACAAGAGCGAAAAGTGGTTTTTCCACACTAATACAATTGCAAAAGTGGTTTCCTGCACCAACACAAGTGCGAAAAGTGGTTTTTCAACAATAACACAAGTGTGAAAAGTGGTTTTTCAACACTAACCCAAGTGCGAAAAGTGTTTTTTCCACACTAATACAAGTGCAAAAGTGGTTTCCTGCACCAACACTAGTGCGAAAAGTGGTTTTTCAACACTAACACAAGTGCGAAAAGTGTTTTTTCCACACTAATACAAGTGCAAAAGTGGTTTTCTGCACCAACACAAGTGCGAAAAGTGGTTTTTCAACACTATCACAAGTGCAAAAAGTGTTTTTTCCACACTAATACAAGTGCAAAAGTGGTTTACTGCACCAACACAAGTGCGAAAAGTGGTTTTTCAACACTAACACAAGTGCGAAAAGTGGTTTTTCAACACCAACACAAGTGCGAAAAGTGGTTTTTCCACACTAATACAATTGCAAAAGTGGTTTTCTACACCAACACAGGTGCGAAAAGTGGTTTTTCAACACTAACACAAGTGCGAAAAGTGGTTTTTCAACACTATCACAAGTGCAAAAAGTGTTTTTTCCACAATAATACAAGTGCGAAAAGTGGTTTTTCAACACTAACACAAGTGCGAAAAGTGGTTTTTCCACACTAATGCAAGTGCAAAAGTGGTTTCCAACACCAACACAAGTGCGAAAAGTGGTTTTTCAACACTAACATAAGTGCAAAAAGTGGTTTTTCAACACTATCACAAGTCCAAAAAGTGTTTTTTCCACACTAATACAAGTGCAAAAGTGGTTTCCTGCACCAACACAAGAGCGAAAAGTGGTTTTTCAACACTAACACAAGTGCGAAAAGTGGTTTTTCAACACTAACACAAGAGCGAAAAGTGGTTTTTCCACACTAATACAATTGCAAAAGTGGTTTCCTGCACCAACACAAGTGCGAAAAGTGGTTTTTCAACACTAACACAAGTGTGAAAAGTGGTTTTTCAACACTAACACAAGTGCGAAAAGTGGTTTTTCCACACTAATACAAATGCAAAAGTGGTTTCCTGCTCCAACACAAGTGCGAAAAGTGGTTTTTCAACACTAACACAAGTGCAAAAAGTGTTTTTCCACACTAATACAAATGCAAAAGTGGTTTCCTGCTCCAACACAAGTGCGAAAAGTGGTTTTTCAACACTAACACAAGTGCGAAAAGTGGTTTTTCCACACTAATACAAGTGCAAAAGTGGTTTCCTGCACCAACACAAGTGCGAAAAGTGGTTTTTCAACACTAACTCAAGTGCGAAAAGTGGTTTTTCAACACTATCACAAGTGCAAAAAGTGTTTTTTCCACACTAATACAAGTGCAAAAGTGGTTTACTGCACCAACACAAGTGCGAAAAGTGGTTTTTCAACACTAACACAAGTGCGAAAAGTGGTTTTTCAACACTAACACAAGTGCGAAAAGTGGTTTTTCCACACTAATACAATTGCAAAAATGGTTTCCTAGACCAACACAGGTGCGAAAAGTGGTTTTTCAACACTAACACAAGTGCGAAAAGTGGTTTTTCAACACTATCACAAGTGCAAAAAGTGTTTTTTCCACACTAATACAAGTGCAAAAGTGGTTTCCTGCACCAACACAAGTGCGAAAAGTGGTTTTTTAACACTAACATAAGTGCGAAATGTGGTTTTTCAACACGATCACAAGTGCAAAAATTGTTTTTTCCACACTAATACAAGTGCAAAAGTGGTTTCCTGCACCAACACAAGTGCGAAAAGTGGTTTTTTAACACTAACATAAGTGCGAAATGTGGTTTTTCCACACTAATACAAGTGCAAAAGTGGTTTCCTGCTCCAACACAAGTGCGAAAAGTGGTTTTTCAACACTAACACAAGTGCGAAAAGTGGTTTTTCCACACTAATACAAGTGCAAAAGTGGTTTCCTGCACCAACACAAGTGCGAAAAGTGGTTTTCAACACTAACTCAAGTGCGAAAAGTGGTTTTTCAACACTATCACAAGTGCAAAAAGTGTTTTTTCCACACTAATACAAGTGCAAAAGTGGTTTACTGCACCAACACAAGTGCGAAAAGTGGTTTTTCAACACTAACACAAGTGCGAAAAGTGGTTTTTCCACACTAATACAAGTGCAAAAGTGGTTTCCTGCACCAACACAAGTGCGAAAAGTGGTTTTTCAACACTAACACATGTGCGAAAAGTGGTTTTTCAACACTAACACAAGTGCGAAAAGTTGTTTTTCACCACTATCACAAGTGCAAAAAGTGTTTTTTCCACACTAATACAAGTGCAAAAGTGGTTTCCTGCACCAACACAAGTGCGAAAAGTGGTTTTTCAACACTTACACAAGTGCGAAAAGTGGTTTTTCAACACTAACCCAAGTGCGAAAAGTGTTTTTTCCACACTAATACAAGTGCAAAAGTGGTTTCCTGCACCAACACAAGTGCGAAAAGTGGTTTTTCAACACTAACACAACTGCGAAAAGTGTTTTTTCCACACTAATACAACTGCAAAAGTGGTTTTCTGCACCAACACAAGTGCGAAAAGTGGTTTTTCAACACTATCACAAGTGCAAAAAGTGTTTTTTCCACACTAATACAAGTGCAAAAGTGGTTTACTGCACCAACACAAGTGCGAAAAGTGGTTTTTCAACACTAACACAAGTGCGAAAAGTGGTTTTTCAACACTAACACAAGTGCGAAAAGTGGTTTTTCCACACTAATACAATTGCAAAAGTGGTTTCCTAGACCAACACAGGTGCGAAAAGTGGTTTTTCAACACTAACACAAGTGCGAAAAGTGGTTTTTCAACACTATCACAAGTGCAAAAAGTGTTTTTTCCACACTAATACAAGTGCGAAAAGTGGTTTTTCAACACTAACACAAGTGCGAAAAGTGGTTTTTCCACACTAATACAAGTGCAAAAGTGGTTTCCTGCACCAACACAAGTGTGAAAAGTGGTTTTTCAACACTAACACAAGTGCGAAAAGTGGTTTTTCAACACTAACATAAGTGCAAAAAGTGGTTTTTCAACACTATCACAAGTGCAAAAAGTGTTTTTTCCACACTAATACAAGTGCAAAAGTGGTTTCCTGCACCAACACAAGAGCGAAAAGTGGTTTTTCATCACTAACACAAGTGCGAAAAGTGGTTTTTCAACACTAACACAAGAGCGAAAAGTGGTTTTTCCACACTAATACAATTGCAAAAGTGGTTTCCTGCACCAACACAAGTGCGAAAAGTAGTTTTTCAACACTAACACAAGTGTGAAAAGTGGTTTTTCAACACTAACCCAAGTGCGAAAAGTGTTGTTTCCACACTAATACAAGTGCAAAAGTGGTTTCCTGCACCAACACAAGTGCGAAAAGTGGTTTTTCAACACTAACACAAGTGCGAAAAGTGTTTTTTCCACACTAATACAAGTGCAAAAGTGGTTTTCTGCACCAACACAAGTGCGAAAAGTGGTTTTTCAACACTATCACAAGTGCAAAAAGTGTTTTTTCCACACACTAATACAAGTGCAAAAGTGGTTTACTGCACCAACACAAGTGCGAAAAGTGGTTTTTCAACACTAACACAAGTGCGAAAAGTGGTTTTTCAACACTAACACAAGTGCGAAAAGTGGTTTTTCCACACTAATACAATTGCAAAAGTGGTTTTCTACACCAACACAGGTGCGAAAAGTGGTTTTTCAACACTAACACAAGTGCGAAAAGTGGTTTTTCAACACTATCACAAGTGCAAAAAGTGTTTTTTCCACACTAATACAAGTGAGAAAAGTGGTTTTTCAACACTAACACAAGTGCGAAAAGTGGTTTTTCCACACTAATACAAGTGCAAAAGTGGTTTCCAACACCAACACAAGTGCGAAAAGTGGTTTTTCAACACTAACATAAGTGCAAAAAGTGGTTTTTCAACACTATCACAAGTGCAAAAAGTGTTTTTTCCACACTAATACAAGTGCAAAAGTGGTTTCCTGCACCAACACAAGGGCGAAAAGTGGTTTTACAACACTAACACAAGTGCGAAAAGTGGTTTTTCAACACTAACACAAGAGCGAAAAGTGGTTTTTCCACACTAATACAATTGCAAAAGTGGTTTCCTGCACCAACACAAGTGCGAAAAGTGTTTTTTCAACACTAACACAAGTGTGAAAAGTGGTTTTTCAACACTAACACAAGTGCGAAAAGTGGTTTTTCCACACTAATACAAATGCAAAAGTGGTTTCCTGCTCCAACACAAGTGCGAAAAGTGGTTTTTCAACACTAACACAAGTGCAAAAAGTGTTTTTTCCACACTAATACAAATGCAAAAGTGGTTTCCTGCTCCAACACAAGTGCGAAAAGTGGTTTTTCAACACTAACACAAGTGCGAAAAGTGGTTTTTCCACACTAATACAATTGCAAAAGTGGTTTCCTGCACCAACACAAGTGCGAAAGTGGTTTTTCAACACTAACACAAGTTTGAAAAGTGGTTTTTCAACACTATCACAAGTGCAAAAAGTGTTTTTTCCACACTAATACAAATGCAAAAGTGGTTTCCTGCTTCAACACAAGTGCGAAAAGTGGTTTTTCAACACTAACACAAGTGCGAAAAGTGGTTTTTCCACACTAATACAAGTGCAAAAGTGGTTTCCTGCACCAACACAAGTGCGAAAAGTGGTTTTCAACACTAACTCAAGTGCGAAAAGTGGTTTTTCAACACTATCACAAGTGCAAAAAGTGTTTTTTCCACACTAATACAAGTGCAAAAGTGGTTTACTGCACCAACACAAGTGCGAAAAGTGGTTTTTCAACACTAACACAAGTGCGAAAAGTGGTTTTTCCACACTAATACAAGTGCAAAAGTGGTTTCCTGTACCAACACAAGTGCGAAAAGTGGTTTTTCAACACTAACACAAGTGCGAAAAGTGGTTTTTCAACACTAACACAAGTGCGAAAAGTGTTTTTCACCACTATCACAAGTGCAAAAAGTGTTTTTTCCACACTAATACAAGTGCAAAAGTGGTTCCTGCACCAACACAAGTGCGAAAAAGTGGTTTTTCAACACTAACACAAGTGCGAAAAGTGGTTTTTCAACACCTAACCCAAGTGCGAAAAGTGTTTTTTCCACACTAATACAAGTGCAAAAGTGGTTTCCTGCACACCAACACAAGTGCGAAAAGTGGTTTTTCAACACTAACACAAGTGCGAAAAGTGTTTTTTCCACACTAATACAAGTGCAAAAGTGGTTTTCTGCACCAACACAAGTGCGAAAAAGTGGTTTTTCAACACTATCACAAGTGCAAAAAGTGTTTTTTCCACACTAATACAAGTGCAAAAGTGGTTTACCTGCACCAACACAAGTGCGAAAAGTGGTTTTTCAACACTAACACTAGTGCGAAAAGTGGTTTTTCAACACTAACACAAGTGCGAAAAGTGGTTTTTCCACACTAATACAATTGCAAAAGTGGTTTCCTAGACCAACACAGGTGCGAAAAGTGGTTTTTCAACACTAACACAAGTGCGAAAAGTGGTTTTTCAACACTATCACAAGTGCAAAAAGTGTTTTTTCCACACTAATACAAGTGCGAAAAGTGGTTTTTCAACACTAACACAAGTGCGAAAAGTGGTTTTTCCACACTAATACAAGTGCAAAAGTGGTTTCCTGCACCAACACAAGTGCGAAAAGTGGTTTTTCAACACTAACACAAGTGCAAAAAGTGGTTTTTCAACACTAACATAAGTGCAAAAAGTGGTTTTTCAACACTATCACAAGTGCAAAAAGTGTTTTTTCCACACTAATACAAGTGCAAAAGTGGTTTCCTGCACCAACACAAGAGCGAAAAGTGGTTTTTCAACACTAACACAAGTGCGAAAAGTGGTTTTTCAACACTAACACAAGAGCGAAAAGTGGTTTTTCCACACTAATACAATTGCAAAAGTTGTTTCCTGCACCAACACAAGTGCGAAAAGTGGTTTTTCAACACTAACACAAGTGTGAAAAGTGGTTTTTCAACACTAACCCAAGTGCGAAAAGTGTTTTTTCCACACTAATACAAGTGCAAAAGTGGTTTCCTGCACCAACACTAGTGCGAAAAGTGGTTTTTCAACACTAACACAAGTGCGAAAAGTGTTTTTTCCACACTAATACAAGTGCAAAAGTGGTTTTCTGCACCAACACAAGTGCGAAAAGTGGTTTTTCAACACCATCACAAGTGCAAAAAGTGTTTTTTCCACACTAATACAAGTGCAAAAGTGGTTTACTGCACCAACACAAGTGCGAAAAGTGGTTTTTCAACACTAACACAAGTGCGAAAAGTGGTTTTTCAACACCAACACAAGTGCGAAAAGTGGTTTTTCCACACTAATACAATTGCAAAAGTGGTTTTCTACACCAACACAGGTGCGAAAAGTGGTTTTTCAACACTAACACAAGTGCGAAAAGTGGTTTTTCCACACTAATACAAGTGCAAAAGTGGTTTCCTGCACCAACACAAGTGCGAAAAGTGGTTTTTCAACACTAACTCAAGTGCGAAAAGTGGTTTTTCAACACTATCACAAGTGCAAAAAGTGTTTTTTCCACACTAATACAAGTGCAAAAGTGGTTTACTGCACCAACACAAGTGCGAAAAGTGGTTTTTCAACACTAACACAAGTGCGAAAAGTGGTTTTTCAACACTAACACAAGTGCGAAAAGTGGTTTTTCCACACTAATACAATTGCAAAAATGGTTTCCTAGACCAACACAGGTGCGAAAAGTGGTTTTTCAACACTAACACAAGTGCGAAAAGTGGTTTTTCAACACTATCACAAGTGCAAAAAGTGTTTTTTCCACACTAATACAAGTGCAAAAGTGGTTTCCTGCACCAACACAAGTGCGAAAAGTGGTTTTTTAACACTAACATAAGTGCGAAATGTGGTTTTTCAACACGATCACAAGTGCAAAAATTGTTTTTTCCACACTAATACAAGTGCAAAAGTGGTTTCCTGCACCAACACAAGTGCGAAAAGTGGTTTTTTAACACTAACATAAGTGCGAAATGTGGTTTTTCCACACTAATACAAGTGCAAAAGTGGTTTCCTGCTCCAACACAAGTGCGAAAAGTGGTTTTTCAACACTAACACAAGTGCGAAAAGTGGTTTTTCCACACTAATACAAGTGCAAAAGTGGTTTCCTGCACCAACACAAGTGCGAAAAGTGGTTTTCAACACTAACTCAAGTGCGAAAAGTGGTTTTTCAACACTATCACAAGTGCAAAAAGTGTTTTTTCCACACTAATACAAGTGCAAAAGTGGTTTACTGCACCAACACAAGTGCGAAAAGTGGTTTTTTAACACTAACACAAGTGCGAAAAGTGGTTTTTCCACACTAATACAAGTGCAAAAGTGGTTTCCTGCACCAACACAAGTGCGAAAAGTGGTTTTTCAACACTAACACATGTGCGAAAAGTGGTTTTTCAACACTAACACAAGTGCGAAAAGTTGTTTTTCACCACTATCACAAGTGCAAAAAGTGTTTTTTCCACACTAATACAAGTGCAAAAGTGGTTTCCTGCACCAACACAAGTGCGAAAAGTGGTTTTTCAACACTTACACAAGTGCGAAAAGTGGTTTTTCAACACTAACCCAAGTGCGAAAAGTGTTTTTTCCACACTAATACAAGTGCAAAAGTGGTTTCCTGCACCAACACAAGTGCGAAAAGTGGTTTTTCAACACTAACACAACTGCGAAAAGTGTTTTTTCCACACTAATACAACTGCAAAAGTGGTTTTCTGCACCAACACAAGTGCGAAAAGTGGTTTTTCAACACTATCACAAGTGCAAAAAGTGTTTTTTCCACACTAATACAAGTGCAAAAGTGGTTTACTGCACCAACACAAGTGCGAAAAGTGGTTTTTCAACACTAACACAAGTGCGAAAAGTGGTTTTTCAACACTAACACAAGTGCGAAAAGTGGTTTTTCCACACTAATACAATTGCAAAAGTGGTTTCCTAGACCAACACAGGTGCGAAAAGTGGTTTTTCAACACTAACACAAGTGCGAAAAGTGGTTTTTCAACACTATCACAAGTGCAAAAAGTGTTTTTTCCACACTAATACAAGTGCGAAAAGTGGTTTTTCAACACTAACACAAGTGCGAAAAGTGGTTTTTCCACACTAATACAAGTGCAAAAGTGGTTTCCTGCACCAACACAAGTGTGAAAAGTGGTTTTTCAACACTAACACAAGTGCGAAAAGTGGTTTTTCAACACTAACATAAGTGCAAAAAGTGGTTTTTCAACACTATCACAAGTGCAAAAAGTGTTTTTTCCACACTAATACAAGTGCAAAAGTGGTTTCCTGCACCAACACAAGAGCGAAAAGTGGTTTTTCATCACTAACACAAGTGCGAAAAGTGGTTTTTCAACACTAACACAAGAGCGAAAAGTGGTTTTTCCACACTAATACAATTGCAAAAGTGGTTTCCTGCACCAACACAAGTGCGAAAAGTAGTTTTTCAACACTAACACAAGTGTGAAAAGTGGTTTTTCAACACTAACCCAAGTGCGAAAAGTGTTGTTTCCACACTAATACAAGTGCAAAAGTGGTTTCCTGCACCAACACAAGTGCGAAAAGTGGTTTTTCAACACTAACACAAGTGCGAAAAGTGTTTTTTCCACACTAATACAAGTGCAAAAGTGGTTTTCTGCACCAACACAAGTGCGAAAAGTGGTTTTTCAACACTATCACAAGTGCAAAAAGTGTTTTTTCCACACTAATACAAGTGCAAAAGTGGTTTACTGCACCAACACAAGTGCGAAAAGTGGTTTTTCAACACTAACACAAGTGCGAAAAGTGGTTTTTCAACACTAACACAAGTGCGAAAAGTGGTTTTTCCACACTAATACAATTGCAAAAGTGGTTTTCTACACCAACACAGGTGCGAAAAGTGGTTTTTCAACACTAACACAAGTGCGAAAAGTGGTTTTTCAACACTATCACAAGTGCAAAAAGTGTTTTTTCCACACTAATACAAGTGAGAAAAGTGGTTTTTCAACACTAACACAAGTGCGAAAAGTGGTTTTTCCACACTAATACAAGTGCAAAAGTGGTTTCCAACACCAACACAAGTGCGAAAAGTGGTTTTTCAACACTAACATAAGTGCAAAAAGTGGTTTTTCAACACTATCACAAGTGCAAAAAGTGTTTTTTCCACACTAATACAAGTGCAAAAGTGGTTTCCTGCACCAACACAAGGGCGAAAAGTGGTTTTACAACACTAACACAAGTGCGAAAAGTGGTTTTTCAACACTAACACAAGAGCGAAAAGTGGTTTTTCCACACTAATACAATTGCAAAAGTGGTTTCCTGCACCAACACAAGTGCGAAAAGTGTTTTTTCAACACTAACACAAGTGTGAAAAGTGGTTTTTCAACACTAACACAAGTGCGAAAAGTGGTTTTTCCACACTAATACAAATGCAAAAGTGGTTTCCTGCTCCAACACAAGTGCGAAAAGTGGTTTTTCAACACTAACACAAGTGCAAAAAGTGTTTTTTCCACACTAATACAAATGCAAAAGTGGTTTCCTGCTCCAACACAAGTGCGAAAAGTGGTTTTTCAACACTAACACAAGTGCGAAAAGTGGTTTTTCCACACTAATACAATTGCAAAAGTGGTTTCCTGCACCAACACAAGTGCGAAAGTGGTTTTTCAACACTAACACAAGTTTGAAAAGTGGTTTTTCAACACTATCACAAGTGCAAAAAGTGTTTTTTCCACACTAATACAAATGCAAAAGTGGTTTCCTGCTTCAACACAAGTGCGAAAAGTGGTTTTTCAACACTAACACAAGTGCGAAAAGTGGTTTTTCCACACTAATACAAGTGCAAAAGTGGTTTCCTGCACCAACACAAGTGCGAAAAGTGGTTTTCAACACTAACTCAAGTGCGAAAAGTGGTTTTTCAACACTATCACAAGTGCAAAAAGTGTTTTTTCCACACTAATACAAGTGCAAAAGTGGTTTACTGCACCAACACAAGTGCGAAAAGTGGTTTTTCAACACTAACACAAGTGCGAAAAGTGGTTTTTCCACACTAATACAAGTGCAAAAGTGGTTTCCTGTACCAACACAAGTGCGAAAAGTGGTTTTTCAACACTAACACAAGTGCGAAAAGTGGTTTTTCAACACTAACACAAGTGCGAAAAGTTGTTTTTCACCACTATCACAAGTGCAAAAAGTGTTTTTTCCACACTAATACAAGTGCAAAAGTGGTTTCCTGCACCAACACAAGTGCGAAAAGTGGTTTTTCAACACTAACACAAGTGCGAAAAGTGGTTTTTCAACACTAACCCAAGTGCGAAAAGTGTTTTTTCCACACTAATACAAGTGCAAAAGTGGTTTCCTGCACCAACACAAGTGCGAAAAGTGGTTTTTCAACACTAACACAAGTGCGAAAAGTGTTTTTTCCACACTAATACAAGTGCAAAAGTGGTTTTCTGCACCAACACAAGTGCGAAAAGTGGTTTTTCAACACTATCACAAGTGCAAAAAGTGTTTTTTCCACACTAATACAAGTGCAAAAGTGGTTTACTGCACCAACACAAGTGCGAAAAGTGGTTTTTCAACACTAACACTAGTGCGAAAAGTGGTTTTTCAACACTAACACAAGTGCGAAAAGTGGTTTTTCCACACTAATACAATTGCAAAAGTGGTTTCCTAGACCAACACAGGTGCGAAAAGTGGTTTTTCAACACTAACACAAGTGCGAAAAGTGGTTTTTCAACACTATCACAAGTGCAAAAAGTGTTTTTTCCACACTAATACAAGTGCGAAAAGTGGTTTTTCAACACTAACACAAGTGCGAAAAGTGGTTTTTCCACACTAATACAAGTGCAAAAGTGGTTTCCTGCACCAACACAAGTGCGAAAAGTGGTTTTTCAACACTAACACAAGTGCAAAAAGTGGTTTTTCAACACTAACATAAGTGCAAAAAGTGGTTTTTCAACACTATCACAAGTGCAAAAAGTGTTTTTTCCACACTAATACAAGTGCAAAAGTGGTTTCCTGCACCAACACAAGAGCGAAAAGTGGTTTTTCAACACTAACACAAGTGCGAAAAGTGGTTTTTCAACACTAACACAAGAGCGAAAAGTGGTTTTTCCACACTAATACAATTGCAAAAGTGGTTTCCTGCACCAACACAAGTGCGAAAAGTGGTTTTTCAACACTAACACAAGTGTGAAAAGTGGTTTTTCAACACTAACCCAAGTGCGAAAAGTGTTTTTTCCACACTAATACAAGTGCAAAAGTGGTTTCCTGCACCAACACTAGTGCGAAAAGTGGTTTTTCAACACTAACACAAGTGCGAAAAGTGTTTTTTCCACACTAATACAAGTGCAAAAGTGGTTTTCTGCACCAACACAAGTGCGAAAAGTGGTTTTTCAACACCATCACAAGTGCAAAAAGTGTTTTTTCCACACTAATACAAGTGCAAAAGTGGTTTACTGCACCAACACAAGTGCGAAAAGTGGTTTTTCAACACTAACACAAGTGCGAAAAGTGGTTTTTCAACACCAACACAAGTGCGAAAAGTGGTTTTTCCACACTAATACAATTGCAAAAGTGGTTTTCTACACCAACACAGGTGCGAAAAGTGGTTTTTCAACACTAACACAAGTGCGAAAAGTGGTTTTTCAACACTATCACAAGTGCAAAAAGTGTTTTTTCCACAATAATACAAGTGCGAAAAGTGGTTTTTCAACACTAACACAAGTGCGAAAAGTGGTTTTTCCACACTAATGCAAGTGCAAAAGTGGTTTCCAACACCAACACAAGTGCGAAAAGTGGTTTTTCAACACTAACATAAGTGCAAAAAGTGGTTTTTCAACACTATCACAAGTCCAAAAAGTGTTTTTTCCACACTAATACAAGTGCAAAAGTGGTTTCCTGCACCAACACAAGAGCGAAAAGTGGTTTTTCAACACTAACACAAGTGCGAAAAGTGGTTTTTCAACACTAACACAAGAGCGAAAAGTGGTTTTTCCACACTAATACAATTGCAAAAGTGGTTTCCTGCACCAACACAAGTGCGAAAAGTGGTTTTTCAACACTAACACAAGTGTGAAAAGTGGTTTTTCAACACTAACACAAGTGCGAAAAGTGGTTTTTCCACACTAATACAAATGCAAAAGTGGTTTCCTGCTCCAACACAAGTGCGAAAAGTGGTTTTTCAACACTAACACAAGTGCAAAAAGTGTTTTTCCACACTAATACAAATGCAAAAGTGGTTTCCTGCTCCAACACAAGTGCGAAAAGTGGTTTTTCAACACTAACACAAGTGCAAAAAGTGGTTTTTCCACACTAATACAAGTGCAAAAGTGGTTTCCTGCACCAACACAAGTGCGAAAAGTGGTTTTTCAACACTAACTCAAGTGCGAAAAGTGGTTTTTCAACACTATCACAAGTGCAAAAAGTGTTTTTTCCACACTAATACAAGTGCAAAAGTGGTTTACTGCACCAACACAAGTGCGAAAAGTGGTTTTTCAACACTAACACAAGTGCGAAAAGTGGTTTTTCAACACTATCACAAGTGCAAAAAGTGTTTTTTCCACACTAATACAAGTGCAAAAGTGGTTTCCTGCACCAACACAAGTGCGAAAAGTGGTTTTTTAACACTAACATAAGTGCGAAATGTGGTTTTTCAACACGATCACAAGTGCAAAAATCGTTTTTTCCACACTAATACAAGTGCAAAAGTGGTTTCCTGCACCAACACAAGTGCGAAAAGTGGTTTTTCAACACTAACACAAGTGCGAAAAGTGGTTCTTCAACACTAACACAAGTGCGAAAAGTGGTTTTTCACCACTATCACAAGTGCAAAAAGTGTTTTTCCACACTAATACAAGTGCAAAAGTGGTTTCCTGCACCAACACAAGTGCGAAAAGTGGTTTTTCAACACTAACACAAGTGCGAAAAGTGGTTTTTCAACACTAACACAAGTGCGAAAAGTGTTTTTTCCACACTAATACAAGTGCAAAAGTGGTTTCCTGCACCAACACAAGTGCGAAAAGTGGTTTTTCAACACAAACACAAGTGCGAAAAGTGGTTTTTCAACACTATCACAAGTGCAAAAAGTGTTTTTTCCACACTAATACAAGTGCAAAAGTGGTTTCCTGCACCAACACAAGTGCGAAAAATGGTTTTTCAACACTAACACAAGTGCGAAAAGTGGTTTTTCAACACTATCACAAGTGCAAAAAGTGTTTTTTCCACACTAATACAAGTGCAAAAGTGGTTTCCTGCACCAACACAAGTGCGAAAAATGGTTTTTCAACACTAACACAAGTGCGAAAATTGGTTTTTCAACACTATCCCAAGTGCAAAAAGTGTTTTTTCCACACTAATACAAGTGCAAAAGTGGTTTCCTGCACCAACACAAGTGCGAAAAGTGGTTTTTCAACACTAACACAAGTGCGAAAAGTGGTTTTTCAACACTAACACAAGTGCGAAAAGTGGTTTTTCCACACTAATACAAGTGCAAAAGTGGTTTTTCAACACTAACACAAGTGCAAAAAGTGGTTTTTCAACACTAACACAAGTGCAAAAAGTGGTTTTTCAACACTAATACAAGTGCAAAAGTGGTTTCCTGCACCAACACAAGTGTGAAAAGTGGTTTTTCAACACTAACACAAGTGTGAAAAGTGGTTTTTCAACACTAACACAAGTGCGAAAAGTGGTTTTTCCACACTAATACAAGTGCAAAAGTGGTTTCCTGCACCAACACAATTGCGAAAAGTGGTTTTTCAACACTATCACAAGTGCGAAAAGTGGTTTTTCAACACTATCACAAGTGCAAAAAGTGTTTTTTCCACACTAATACAAGTGCAAAAGTGGTTTCCTGCACCAACACAAGTGCGAAAAGTGGTTTTTCAACACTAACACAAGTGCGAAAAGTGGTTTTTCAACACTAACACAAGTGCGAAAAGTGGTTTTCAACACTAACACAAGTGTGAAAAGTGGTTTTTCCACACTAATACAAGTGCAAAAGTGGTTTCCTGCACCAACACAAGTGCGAAACATGGTTTTTCAACACTAACACAAGTGCGAAAAGTGGTTTTTCAACACTAACACAAGTGCGAAAAGTGGTTTTTCAACACTAACACAAGTGCGAAAAGTGGTTTTTCAACTCTAACACAAGTGCGAAAAGTGGTTTTTCAACACTAACACAAGTGCGAAAAGTGGTTTTTCAACACTAACACAAGTGCGAAAAGTGGTTTTTCCACACTAATACAAGTGTAAAGTGGTTTCCTGCACCAACACAAGTGCGAAAAGTGGTTTTTCAACACTAACACAAGTGCGAAAAGTGGTTTTTCAACACTAACACAAGTGCGAAAAGTGGTTTTTCCACACTAATACAATTGCAAAAGTGGTTTTCTACACCAACACAGGTGCGAAAAGTGGTTTTTCAACACTAACACAAGTGCGAAAAGTGGTTTTTCAACACTATCACAAGTGCAAAAAGTGTTTTTTCCACACTAATACAAGTGCGAAAAGTGGTTTTTCAACACTAACACAAGTGCGAAAAGTGGTTTTTCCACACTAATACAAGTGCAAAAGTGGTTTCCAACACCAACACAAGTGCGAAAAGTGGTTTTTCAACACTAACATAAGTGCAAAAAGTGGTTTTTCAACACTATCACAAGTGCAAAAAGTGTTTTTTCCACACTAATACAAGTGCAAAAGTGGTTTCCTGCACCAACACAAGAGCGAAAAGTGGTTTTACAACACTAACACAAGTGCGAAAAGTGGTTTTTCAACACTAACACAAGAGCGAAAAGTGGTTTTTCCACACTAATACAATTGCAAAAGTGGTTTCCTGCACCAACACAAGTGCGAAAAGTGTTTTTTCAACACTAACACAAGTGTGAAAAGTGGTTTTTCAACACTAACACAAGTGCGAAAAGTGGTTTTTCCACACTAATACAAATGCAAAAGTGGTTTCCTGCTCCAACACAAGTGCGAAAAGTGGTTTTTCAACACTAACACAAGTGCAAAAAGTGTTTTTTCCACACTAATACAAATGCAAAAGTGGTTTCCTGCTCCAACACAAGTGCGAAAAGTGGTTTTTCAACACTAACACAAGTGCGAAAAGTGGTTTTTCCACACTAATACAATTGCAAAAGTGGTTTCCTGCACCAACACAAGTGCGAAAGTGGTTTTTCAACACTAACACAAGTTTGAAAAGTGGTTTTTCAACACTATCACAAGTGCAAAAAGTGTTTTTTCCACACTAATACAAATGCAAAAGTGGTTTCCTGCTTCAACACAAGTGCGAAAAGTGGTTTTTCAACACTAACACAAGTGCGAAAAGTGGTTTTTCCACACTAATACAAGTGCAAAAGTGGTTTCCTGCACCAACACAAGTGCGAAAAGTGGTTTTCAACACTAACTCAAGTGCGAAAAGTGGTTTTTCAACACTATCACAAGTGCAAAAAGTGTTTTTTCCACACTAATACAAGTGCAAAAGTGGTTTACTGCACCAACACAAGTGCGAAAAGTGGTTTTTCAACACTAACACAAGTGCGAAAAGTGGTTTTTCCACACTAATACAAGTGCAAAAGTGGTTTCCTGTACCAACACAAGTGCGAAAAGTGGTTTTTCAACACTAACACAAGTGCGAAAAGTGGTTTTTCAACACTAACACAAGTGCGAAAAGTTGTTTTTCACCACTATCACAAGTGCAAAAAGTGTTTTTTCCACACTAATACAAGTGCAAAAGTGGTTTCCTGCACCAACACAAGTGCGAAAAGTGGTTTTTCAACACTAACACAAGTGCGAAAAGTGGTTTTTCAACACTAACCCAAGTGCGAAAAGTGTTTTTTCCACACTAATACAAGTGCAAAAGTGGTTTCCTGCACCAACACAAGTGCGAAAAGTGGTTTTTCAACACTAACACAAGTGCGAAAAGTGTTTTTTCCACACTAATACAAGTGCAAAAGTGGTTTTCTGCACCAACACAAGTGCGAAAAGTGGTTTTTCAACACTATCACAAGTGCAAAAAGTGTTTTTTCCACACTAATACAAGTGCAAAAGTGGTTTACTGCACCAACACAAGTGCGAAAAGTGGTTTTTCAACACTAACACTAGTGCGAAAAGTGGTTTTTCAACACTAACACAAGTGCGAAAAGTGGTTTTTCCACACTAATACAATTGCAAAAGTGGTTTCCTAGACCAACACAGGTGCGAAAAGTGGTTTTTCAACACTAACACAAGTGCGAAAAGTGGTTTTTCAACACTATCACAAGTGCAAAAAGTGTTTTTTCCACACTAATACAAGTGCGAAAAGTGGTTTTTCAACACTAACACAAGTGCGAAAAGTGGTTTTTCCACACTAATACAAGTGCAAAAGTGGTTTCCTGCACCAACACAAGTGCGAAAAGTGGTTTTTCAACACTAACACAAGTGCGAAAAGTGGTTTTTCAACACTAACATAAGTGCAAAAAGTGGTTTTTCAACACTATCACAAGTGCAAAAAGTGTTTTTTCCACACTAATACAAGTGCAAAAGTGGTTTCCTGCACCAACACAAGAGCGAAAAGTGGTTTTTCAACACTAACACAAGTGCGAAAAGTGGTTTTTCAACACTAACACAAGAGCGAAAAGTGGTTTTTCCACACTAATACAATTGCAAAAGTGGTTTCCTGCACCAACACAAGTGCGAAAAGTGGTTTTTCAACACTAACACAAGTGTGAAAAGTGGTTTTTCAACACTAACCCAAGTGCGAAAAGTGTTTTTTCCACACTAATACAAGTGCAAAAGTGGTTTCCTGCACCAACACAAGTGCGAAAAGTGGTTTTTCAACACTAACACAAGTGCGAAAAGTGTTTTTTCCACACTAATACAAGTGCAAAAGTGGTTTTCTGCACCAACACAAGTGCGAAAAGTGGTTTTTCAACACTATCACAAGTGCAAAAAGTGTTTTTTCCACACTAATACAAGTGCAAAAGTGGTTTACTGCACCAACACAAGTGCGAAAAGTGGTTTTTCAACACTAACACAAGTGCGAAAAGTGGTTTTTCAACACCAACACAAGTGCGAAAAGTGGTTTTTCCACACTAATACAATTGCAAAAGTGGTTTTCTACACCAACACAGGTGCGAAAAGTGGTTTTTCAACACTAACACAAGTGCGAAAAGTGGTTTTTCAACACTATCACAAGTGCAAAAAGTGTTTTTTCCACAATAATACAAGTGCGAAAAGTGGTTTTTCAACACTAACACAAGTGCGAAAAGGGGTTTTTCCACACTAATGCAAGTGCAAAAGTGGTTTCCAACACCAACACAAGTGTGAAAAGTGGTTTTCCAACACCAACACAAGTGCAAAAAGTGGTTTTTCAACACTATCACAAGTCCAAAAAGTGTTTTTTCCACACTAATACAAGTGCAAAAGTGGTTTCCTGCACCAACACAAGAGGGAAAAGTGGTTTTTCAACACTAACACAAGTGCGAAAAGTGGTTTTTCAACACTAACACAAGAGCGAAAAGTGGTTTTTCCACACTAATACAATTGCAAAAGTGGTTTCCTGCACCAACACAAGTGCGAAAAGTGGTTTTTCAACACTAACACAAGTGTGAAAAGTGGTTTTTCAACACTAACACAAGTGCGAAAAGTGGTTTTTCCACACTAATACAAATGCAAAAGTGGTTTCCTGCTCCAACACAAGTGCGAAAAGTGGTTTTTCAACACTAACACAAGTGCAAAAAGTGTTTTTCCACACTAATACAAATGCAAAATTGGTTTCCTGCTCCAACACAAGTGCGAAAAGTGGTTTTTCAACACTAACACAAGTGCGAAAAGTGGTTTTTCCACACTAATACAAGTGCAAAAGTGGTTTCCTGCACCAACACAAGTGCGAAAAGTGGTTTTTCAACACTAACTCAAGTGCGAAAAGTGGTTTTTCAACACTATCACAAGTGCAAAAAGTGTTTTTTCCACACTAATACAAGTGCAAAAGTGGTTTACTGCACCAACACAAGTGCGAAAAGTGGTTTTTCAACACTAACACAAGTGCGAAAAGTGGTTTTTCAACACTAACACAAGTGCGAAAAGTGGTTTTTCCACACTAATACAATTGCAAAAATGGTTTCCTAGACCAACACAGGTGCGAAAAGTGGTTTTTCAACACTAACACAAGTGCGAAAAGTGGTTTTTCAACACTATCACAAGTGCAAAAAGTGTTTTTTCCACACTAATACAAGTGCAAAAGTGGTTTCCTGCACCAACACAAGTGCGAAAAGTGGTTTTTTAACACTAACATAAGTGCGAAATGTGGTTTTTCAACACGATCACAAGTGCAAAAATTGTTTTTTCCACACTAATACAAGTGCAAAAGTGGTTTCCTGCACCAACACAAGTGCGAAAAGTGGTTTTTCAACACTAACACAAGTGCGAAAAGTGGTTCTTCAACACTAACACAAGTGCGAAAAGTGGTTTTTCACCACTATCACAAGTGCAAAAAGTGTTTTTTCCACACTAATACAAGTGCAAAAGTGGTTTCCTGCACCAACACAAGTGCGAAAAGTGGTTTTTCAACACTAACACAAGTGCGAAAAGTGGTTTTTCAACACTAACACAAGTGCGAAAAGTGTTTTTTCCGCACTAATACAAGTGCAAAAGTGGTTTCCTGCACCAACACAAGTGCGAAAAGTGGTTTTTCAACACAAACACAAGTGCGAAAAGTGGTTTTTCAACACTATCACAAGTGCAAAAAGTGTTTTTTCCACACTAATACAAGTGCAAAAGTGGTTTCCTGCACCAACACAAGTGCGAAAAATGGTTTTTCAACACTAACACAAGTGCGAAAAGTGGTTTTTCAACACTATCACAAGTGCAAAAAGTGTTTTTTCCACACTAATACAAGTGCAAAAGTGGTTTCCTGCAACAACACAAGTGCGAAAAATGGTTTTTCAACACTAACACAAGTGCGAAAATTGGTTTTTCAACACTATCCCAAGTGCAAAAAGTGTTTTTTCCACACTAATACAAGTGCAAAAGTGGTTTCCTGCACCAACACAAGTGCGAAAAGTGGTTTTTCAACACTAACACAAGTGCGAAAAGTGGTTTTTCAACACTAACACAAGTGCGAAAAGTGGTTTTTCCACACTAATACAAGTGCAAAAGTGGTTTTTCAACACTAACACAAGTGCAAAAAGTGGTTTTTCAACACTAACACAAGTGCAAAAAGTGGTTTTTCAACACTAATACAAGTGCAAAAGTGGTTTCCTGCACCAACACAAGTGTGAAAAGTGGTTTTTCAACACTAACACAAGTGTGAAAAGTGGTTTTTCAACACTAACACAAGTGCGAAAAGTGGTTTTTCCACACTAATACAAGTGCAAAAGTGGTTTCCTGCACCAACACAATTGCGAAAAGTGGTTTTTCAACACTATCACAAGTGCGAAAAGTGGTTTTTCAACACTATCACAAGTGCAAAAAGTGTTTTTTCCACACTAATACAAGTGCAAAAGTGGTTTCCTGCACCAACACAAGTGCGAAAAGTGGTTTTTCAACACTAACACAAGTGCGAAAAGTGGTTTTTCAACACTAACACAAGTGCGAAAAGTGGTTTTCAACACTAACACAAGTGTGAAAAGTGGTTTTTCCACACTAATACAAGTGCAAAAGTGGTTTCCTGCACCAACACAAGTGCGAAACATGGTTTTTCAACACTAACACAAGTGCGAAAAGTGGTTTTTCAACACTAACACAAGTGCGAAAAGTGGTTTTTCAACACTAACACAAGTGCGAAAAGTGGTTTTTCAACTCTAACACAAGTGCGAAAAGTGGTTTTTCAACACTAACACAAGTGCGAAAAGTGGTTTTTCAACACTAACACAAGTGCGAAAAGTGGTTTTTCCACACTAATACAAGTGTAAAGTGGTTTCCTGCACCAACACAAGTGCGAAAAGTGGTTTTTCAACACTAACACAAGCGCGAAGAGTGGTTTTTCAACACCATCACAAGTGCAAAAAGTGTTTTTTCCACACTAATACAAGTGCAAAAGTGGTTTCCTGCACCAACACAAGTGCGAAAAGTGGTTTTTCAACACTAACACAAGTGCGAAAAGTGGTTTTTCAACACTAACACAAGAGCGAAAAGTGGTTTTTCCACACTAATACAATTGCAAAAGTGGTTTCCTGCACCAACACAAGTGCGAAAAGTGGTTTTTCAACACTAACACAAGTGTGAAAAGTGGTTTTTCAACACTATCACAAGTGCAAAAAGTGTTTTTTCCACACTAATACAAATGCAAAAGTGGTTTCCTGCTCCAACACAAGTGCGAAAAGTGGTTTTTCAACACTAACACAAGTGCAAAAAGTGGTTTTTCCACACTAATACAAGTGCAAAAGTGGTTTCCTGCACCAACACAAGTGCGAAAAGTGGTTTTTCAACACTAACACAAGTGCGAAAAGTGGTTTTTCAACACTAACACAAGTGCGAAAAGTGGTTTTTCCACACTAATACAATTGCAAAAGTGGTTTCCTAGACCAACACAGGTGCGAAAAGTGGTTTTTCAACACTAACACAAGTGCGAAAAGTGGTTTTTCAACACTATCACAAGTGCAAAAAGTGTTTTTTCCACACTAATGCAAGTGCAAAAGTGGTTTCCTGCACCAACACAAGTGCGAAAAGTGGTTTTTTAACACTAACACAAGTGCGAAAAGTGGTTTTTCAACACTAACACAAGTGCGAAAAGTGGTTTTTCCACACTAATACAAGTGCGAAAAGTGGTTTTTCAACACTAACACAAGTGCGAAAAGTGGTTTTTCAACACTAACACAAGTGCGAAAAGTGGTTTATCAACACTAACACAAGTGCGAAAAGTGGTTTTTCAACACTAACACAAGTGCGAAAAGTGGTTTTCCACACTAATACAAGTTCAAAAGTGGTTTCCTGCACCAACACAAGTGCGAAAAGTGGTTTTTCAACACTAACACAAGTGCGAAGAGTGGTTTTTCAACACTATCACAAGTGCAAAAAGTGTTTTTTCCACACTAATACAAGTGCAAAAGTGGTTTCCTCCACCAACACAAGTGCGAAAAGTGGTTTTTCAACACTAACACAAATGCGAAAAGTGGTTTTTCAACACTAACACAAGAGCAAAAAGTGGTTTTCCACACTAATACAAATGCAAAAGTGGTTTCCTGCACCAACACAAGTGCGAAAGTGGTTTTTCAACACTAACACAAGTGTGAAAAGTGGTTTTTCAACACTATCACAAGTGCAAAAAGTGTTTTTTCCACACTAATACAAATGCAAAAGTGGTTTCCTGCTCCAACACAAGTGCGAAAAGTGGTTTTTCAACACTAACACAAGTGCGAAAAGTGGTTTTTCCACACTAATACAAGTGCAAAAGTGGTTTCCTGCACCAACACAAGTGCGAAAAGTGGTTTTCAACACTAACTCATGTGCGAAAAGTGTTTTTTCAACACTATCACAAGTGCAAAAAGTGTTTTTTCCACACTAATACAAGTGCAAAAGTGGTTTACTGCACCAACACAAGTGCGAAAAGTGGTTTTTCAACACTAACACAAGTGCGAAAAGTGGTTTTTCCACACTAATACAAGTGCAAAAGTGGTTTCCTGCACCAACACAAGTGCGAAAAGTGGTTTTTCAACACTATCACAAGTGCAAAAAGTGTTTTTTCCACACTAATACAAGTGCGAAAAGTGGTTTTTTCAACACTAACACAAGTGCGAAAAGTGGTTTTTCCACACTAATACAAGTGCAAAAGTGGTTTCCAACACCAACACAAGTGCGAAAAGTGGTTTTTCAACACTAACATAAGTGCAAAAAGTGGTTTTTCAACACTATCACAAGTGCAAAAAGTGTTTTTTCCACACTAATACAAGTGCAAAAGTGGTTTCCTGCACCAACACAAGTGCGAAAAGTGGTTTTACAACACTAACACAAGTGCGAAAAGTGGTTTTTCAACACTAACACAAGAGCGAAAAGTGGTTTTTCCACACTAATACAATTGCAAAAGTGGTTTCCTGCACCAACACAAGTGCGAAAAGTGTTTTTTCAACACTAACACAAGTGTGAAAAGTGGTTTTTCAACACTAACACAAGTGCGAAAAGTGGTTTTTCCACACTAATACAAATGCAAAAGTGGTTTCCTGCTCCAACACAAGTGCGAAAAGTGGTTTTTCAACACTAACACAAGTGCAAAAAGTGTTTTTTCCACACTAATACAAATGCAAAAGTGGTTTCCTGCTCCAACACAAGTGCGAAAAGTGGTTTTTCAACACTAACACAAGTGCGAAAAGTGGTTTTTCCACACTAATACAATTGCAAAAGTGGTTTCCTGCACCAACACAAGTGCGAAAGTGGTTTTTCAACACTAACACAAGTTGAAAAGTGGTTTTTCAACACTATCACAAGTGCAAAAAGTGTTTTTTCCACACTAATACAAAATGCAAAAGTGGTTTCCTGCTTCAACACAAGTGCGAAAAGTGGTTTTTCAACACTAACACAAGTGCGAAAAAGTGGTTTTTCCACACTAATACAAGTGCAAAAGTGGTTTCTGCACCAACACAAGTGCGAAAGTGGTTTTCAACACTAACTCAAGTGCGAAAAGTGGTTTTTCAACACTATCACAAGTGCAAAAAGTGTTTTTTCCACACTAATACAAGTGCAAAAGTGGTTTACTGCACCAACACAAGTGCGAAAAGTGGTTTTTCAACACTAACACAAGTGCGAAAAGTGGTTTTTCCCACACTAATACAAGTGCAAAAGTGGTTTCCTGTACCAACACAAGTGCGAAAAGTGGTTTTTCAACACTAACACAAGTGCGAAAAGTGGTTTTTCAACCACTAACACAAGTGCGAAAAGTTGTTTTTCACCACTATCACAAGTGCAAAAAGTGTTTTTTCCACACTAATACAAGTGCAAAAGTGGTTTCCTGCACCAACACAAGTGCGAAAAGTGGTTTTTCAACACTAACACAAGTGCGAAAAGTGGTTTTTCAACACTAACCCAAGTGCGAAAAGTGTGTTTTTCCCCACTAATTACAAGTGCAAAAGTGGTTTCCTGCACCAACACAAGTGCGAAAAGTGGTTTTTCAACACTAACACAAGTGCGAAAAGTGTTTTTTCCACACTAATACAAGTGCAAAAGTGGTTTTCTGCACCAACACAAGTGCGAAAAGTGGTTTTTCAACACTATCACAAGTGCAAAAAGTGTTTTTTTCCACACTAATACAAGTGCAAAAGTGGTTTCCTGCACCAACACAAGAGCGAAAAGTGGTTTTACAAACACTAACACAAGTGCGGAAAAGTGGTTTTTCAACACTAACACAAGAGCGAAAAGTGGTTTTTCCCACACTACATACAATTGCCAAAGTGGTTTCCTGCCACCAACACAAGTGCGAAAAGTGTTTTTTCAACACTAACACAAGTGTGAAATGTGGTTTTTCAACACTAACACAAGTGCGAAAAGTGGTTTTTCCACACTAATACAAATGCAAAAGTGGTTTCACTGCTCCAACACAAGTGCGAAAAGTGGTTTTTCAACACTAACACAAGTGGCAAAAAAGTGTTTTTTCCAACACTAATACAAATGCAAAAGTGGTTTCCTGCTCCAACACAAGTGCGAAAAGTGGTTTTTCAACACTAACACAAGTGCGAAAAGTGGTTTTTCCACACTAATACAATTGCAAAAGTGGGTTTCCTGCACCAACACAAGTGCGAAAGTGGTTTTTCAACACTAACACAAGTTTGAAAAGTGGTTTTTCAACACTATCACAAGTGCAAAAGATGTTTTTTCCCACACTAATACAAATGCAAAAAGTGGTTTCCTGCTTCAACACACAGTCGCGAAAAGTGGTTGTTTCAACCACTAACCACAAGTGCGAAAAGTGGTTTTTCCCACACTAATACAAGTGCAAAAGTGGTTTCCTGCACCAACACAAGTGCGAAAAGTGGTTTTCAACACTAACTCAAGTGCGAAAAGTGGTTTTTCAACACTATCACAAGTGCAAAAAGTGTTTATTTCCACACTAATACAAGTGCAAAAGTGGTTTACTGCACCAACACAAGTGCGAAAAGTGGTTTTTCAACACTAACACAAGTGCGAAAAGTGGTTTTTCCACACTAATACAAGTGCAAAAGTGGTTTCCTGTACCAACACAAGTGCGAAAAGTGGTTTTCAACACTAACACAAGTGCGAAAAAGTGGTTTTTCAACACTAACACAAGTGCGAAAAGTTGTTTTTCACCACTATCACAAGTGCAAAAAGTGTTTTTTCCACACTAATACAAGTGCAAAAGTGGTTTCCTGCACCAACACAAGTGCGAAAAGTGGTTTTTCAACACTAACACAAGTGCGAAAAGTGGTTTTTCAACACTAACCCAAGTGCGAAAAGTGTTTTTTCCACACTAATACAAGTGCAAAAGTGGTTTCCTGCACCAACACAAGTGCGAAAAGTGGTTTTTCAACACTAACACAAGTGCGAAAAGTGTTTTTTCCACACTAATACAAGTGCAAAAGTGGTTTACTGCACCAACACAAGTGCGAAAAGTGGTTTTTTCAACACTAACACTAGTGCGAAAAGTGGTTTTTCAACACTAACACAAGTGCGAAAAGTGTTTTTCCACACTAATACAATTGCAAAAGTGGTTTCCTAGACCAACACAGGTGCGAAAAGTGGTTTTTCAACACTAACACAAGTGCGAAAAGTGGTTTCTTCAACACTATCACAAGTGCAAAAAGTGTTTTTTTCCACACTAATACAAGTGCGAAAAGTGGTTTTTTCAACACTAACACAAGTGCGAAAAGTGTTTTTCCACACTAATACAAGTGCAAAAGTGGTTTCCTGCACCAACACAAGTGCGAAAAGTGGTTTTTCAACACTAACACAAGTGCGAAAAGTGGTTTTTCAACACTAACATAAGTGCAAAAAGTGGTTTTTTCAACACTATCACAAGTGCAAAAAGTGTTTTTTCCACACTAATACAAGTGCAAAAGTGGTTTCCTGCACCAACACAAGAGCGAAAAAGTGGTTTTTCAACACTAACACAAGTGCGAAAAGTGGTTTTTCAAACACTAGACACAAGAGCGAAAAGTGGTTTTTCCACACTAATACAATTGCAAAAGTGGTTTCCTGCACCAACACAAGTGCGAAAAGTGGTTTTTCAACACTAACACAAGTGTGAAAAGTGGTTTTTCAACACTAACCCAAGTGCAAAAAGTGTTTTTTCCACAATAATACAAGTGCGAAAAGTGGTTTTTCAACACTAACACAAGTGCGAAAAGTGGTTTTTCCACACTAATGCAAGTGCAAAAGTGGTTTCCCAACACCAACACAAGTGCGAAAAGTGGTTTTTCAACACTAACATAAGTGCAAAAAGTGGTTTTTCAACACTATCACAAGTCCAAAAAGTGTTTTTTCCACACTAATACAAGTGCAAAAGTGGTTTCCTGCACCAACACAAGTGCGAAAAGTGGTTTTTCAACACTAACACAAGTGCGAAAAGTGGTTTTTCAACACTAACACAAGAGCGAAAAGTGGTTTTTCCACACTAATACAATTGCAAAAGTGGTTTCCTGCACCAACACAAGTGCGAAAAGTGGTTTTTCAACACTAACACAAGTGTGAAAAGTGTTTTTCAACACTAACACAAGTGCGAAAAGTGGTTTTCCACACTAATACAAATGCAAAAGTGGTTTCCTGCTCCAACACAAGTGCGAAAAGTGGTTTTTCAACACTAACACAAGTGCAAAAAGTGTTTTTCCACACTAATACAAATGCAAAATTGGTTTCCTGCTCCAACACAAGTGCGAAAAGTGGTTTTTCAACACTAACACAAGTGCGAAAAGTGGTTTTTTCCACACTAATACAAGTGCAAAAGTGGTTTCCTGCACCAACACAAGTGCGAAAAGTGGTTTCTTCAACACTAACTCAAGTGCCGAAAAGTGGTTTTTCAACACTATCACAAGTGCAAAAAGTGTTTTTTTCCACACTTATACAAGTGCAAAAGTGGTTTACTGCTTTTCAACACTAACACAAGTGCGAAAAGTGGTTTTTCAACACTAACACAAGTGCGAAAAGTGGTTTTTCCACACTAATACAATTGCAAAAATGGTTTCCTAGACCAACACAGGTGCGAAAAGTGGTTTTTCAACACTAACACAAGTGCGAAAAGTGGTTTTTCAACACTATCACAAGTGCAAAAAGTGTTTTTTCCACACTAATACAAGTGCAAAAGTGGTTTCCTGCACCAACACAAGTGCGAAAAGTGGTTTTTTAACACTAACATAAGTGCGAAATGTGGTTTTTCAACACGATCACAAGTGCAAAAATTGTTTTTTCCACACTAATACAAGTGCAAAAGTGGTTTCCTGCACCAACACAAGTGCGAAAAGTGGTTTTTCAACACTAACACAAGTGCGAAAAGTGGTTCTTCAACACTAACACAAGTGCGAAAAGTGGTTTTTCACCACTATCACAAGTGCAAAAAGTGTTTTTTCCACACTAATACAAGTGCAAAAGTGGTTTCCTGCACCAACACAAGTGCGAAAAGTGGTTTTTCAACACTAACACAAGTGCGAAAAGTGGTTTTTCAACACTAACACAAGTGCGAAAAGTGTTTTTTCCACACTAATACAAGTGCAAAAGTGGTTTCCTGCACCAACACAAGTGCGAAAAGTGGTTTTTCAACACAAACACAAGTGCGAAAAGTGGTTTTTCAACACTATCACAAGTGCAAAAAGTGTTTTTTCCACACTAATACAAGTGCAAAAGTGGTTTCCTGCACCAACACAAGTGCGAAAAATGGTTTTTCAACACTAACACAAGTGCGAAAAGTGGTTTTTCAACACTATCACAAGTGCAAAAAGTGTTTTTTCCACACTAATACAAGTGCAAAAGTGGTTTCCTGCACCAACACAAGTGCGAAAAATGGTTTTTCAACACTAACACAAGTGCGAAAATTGGTTTTTCAACACTATCCCAAGTGCAAAAAGTGTTTTTTCCACACTAATACAAGTGCAAAAGTGGTTTCCTGCACCAACACAAGTGCGAAAAGTGGTTTTTCAACACTAACACAAGTGCGAAAAGTGGTTTTTCAACACTAACACAAGTGCGAAAAGTGGTTTTTCCACACTAATACAAGTGCAAAAGTGGTTTTTCAACACTAACACAAGTGCAAAAAGTGGTTTTTCAACACTAACACAAGTGCAAAAAGTGGTTTTTCAACACTAATACAAGTGCAAAAGTGGTTTCCTGCACCAACACAAGTGTGAAAAGTGGTTTTTCAACACTAACACAAGTGTGAAAAGTGGTTTTTCAACACTAACACAAGTGCGAAAAGTGGTTTTTCCACACTAATACAAGTGCAAAAGTGGTTTCCTGCACCAACACAATTGCGAAAAGTGGTTTTTCAACACTATCACAAGTGCGAAAAGTGGTTTTTCAACACTATCACAAGTGCAAAAAGTGTTTTTTCCACACTAATACAAGTGCAAAAGTGGTTTCCTGCACCAACACAAGTGCGAAAAGTGGTTTTTCAACACTAACACAAGTGCGAAAAGTGGTTTTTCAACACTAACACAAGTGCGAAAAGTGGTTTTCAACACTAACACAAGTGTGAAAAGTGGTTTTTCCACACTAATACAAGTGCAAAAGTGGTTTCCTGCACCAACACAAGTGCGAAACATGGTTTTTCAACACTAACACAAGTGCGAAAAGTGGTTTTTCAACACTAACACAAGTGCGAAAAGTGGTTTTTCAACACTAACACAAGTGCGAAAAGTGGTTTTTCAACTCTAACACAAGTGCGAAAAGTGGTTTTTCAACACTAACACAAGTGCGAAAAGTGGTTTTTCAACACTAACACAAGTGCGAAAAGTGGTTTTTCCACACGAATACAAGTGTAAAGTGGTTTCCTGCACCAACACAAGTGCGAAAAGTGGTTTTTCAACACTAACACAAGCGCGAAGAGTGGTTTTTCAACACCATCACAAGTGCAAAAAGTGTTTTTTCCACACTAATACAAGTGCAAAAGTGGTTTCCTGCACCAACACAAGTGCGAAAAGTGGTTTTTCAACACTAACACAAGTGCGAAAAGTGGTTTTTCAACACTAACACAAGAGCGAAAAGTGGTTTTTCCACACTAATACAATTGCAAAAGTGGTTTCCTGCACCAACACAAGTGCGAAAAGTGGTTTTTCAACACTAACACAAGTGTGAAAAGTGGTTTTTCAACACTATCACAAGTGCAAAAAGTGTTTTTTCCACACTAATACAAATGCAAAAGTGGTTTCCTGCTCCAACACAAGTGCGAAAAGTGGTTTTTCAACAATAACACAAGTGCAAAAAGTGGTTTTTCCACACTAATACAAGTGCAAAAGTGGTTTCCTGCACCAACACAAGTGCGAAAAGTGGTTTTTCAACACTAACACAAGTGCGAAAAGTGGTTTTTCAACACTAACACAAGTGCGAAAAGTGGTTTTTCCACACTAATACAATTGCAAAAGTGGTTTCCTAGACCAACACAGGTGCGAAAAGTGGTTTTTCAACACTAACACAAGTGCGAAAAGTGGTTTTTCAACACTATCACAAGTGCAAAAAGTGTTTTTTCCACACTAATGCAAGTGCAAAAGTGGTTTCCTGCACCAACACAAGTGCGAAAAGTGGTTTTTTAACACTAACACAAGTGCGAAAAGTGGTTTTTCAACACTAACACAAGTGCGAAAAGTGGTTTTTCCACACTAATACAAGTGCGAAAAGTGGTTTTTCAACACTAACACAAGTGCGAAAAGTGGTTTTTCAACACTAACACAAGTGCGAAAAGTGGTTTATCAACACTAACACAAGTGCGAAAAGTGGTTTTTCAACACTAACACAAGTGCGAAAAGTGGTTTTCCACACTAATACAAGTTCAAAAGTGGTTTCCTGCACCAACACAAGTGCGAAAAGTGGTTTTTCAACACTAACACAAGTGCGAAGAGTGGTTTTTCAACACTATCACAAGTGCAAAAAGTGTTTTTTCCACACTAATACAAGTGCAAAAGTGGTTTCCTCCACCAACACAAGTGCGAAAAGTGGTATTTCAACACTAACACAAATGCGAAAAGTGGTTTTTCAACACTAACACAAGAGCAAAAAGTGGTTTTCCACACTAATACAAATGCAAAAGTGGTTTCCTGCACCAACACAAGTGCGAAAGTGGTTTTTCAACACTAACACAAGTGTGAAAAGTGGTTTTTCAACACTATCACAAGTGCAAAAAGTGTTTTTTCCACACTAATACAAATGCAAAAGTGGTTTCCTGCTCCAACACAAGTGCGAAAAGTGGTTTTTCAACACTAACACAAGTGCGAAAAGTGGTTTTTCCACACTAATACAAGTGCAAAAGTGGTTTCCTGCACCAACACAAGTGCGAAAAGTGGTTTTCAACACTAACTCATGTGCGAAAAGTGTTTTTTCAACACTATCACAAGTGCAAAAAGTGTTTTTTCCACACTAATACAAGTGCAAAAGTGGTTTACTGCACCAACACAAGTGCGAAAAGTGGTTTTTCAACACTAACACAAGTGCGAAAAGTGGTTTTTCCACACTAATACAAGTGCAAAAGTGGTTTCCTGCACCAACACAAGTGCGAAAAGTGGTTTTTCAACACTAACACAAGTGCGAAAAGTGGTTTTCAACACTAACACAAGTGCGAAAAGTGGTTTTTCACCACTATCACAAGTGCAAAAAGTGTTTTTTCCACACTAATACAAGTGCAAAAGTGGTTTCCTGCACCAACACAAGTGCGAAAAGTGGTTTTTCAACACTAACACAAGTGCGAAAAGTGGTTTTTCAACACTAACCCAAGTGCGAAAAGTGTTTTTTCCACACTAATACAAGTGCAAAAGTGGTTTCCTGCACCAACACAAGTGCGAAAAGTGGTTTTTCAACACTAACACAAGTGCGAAAAGTGGTTTTTCAACACTAACACAAGTGCGAAAAGTGTTTTTTCCACACTAATACAAATGCAAAAGTGGTTTCCTGCACCAACACAAGTGCGAAAAGTGGTTTTTCAACACTAACACAAGTGCGAAAAGTGGTTTTTCAACACTAACACAAGTGCGAAAAGTGTTTTTTCCACACTAATACAAATGCAAAAGTGGTTTCCTGCTCCAACACAAGTGCGAAAAGTGGTTTTTCAACACTAACACAAGTGCGAAAAGTGGTTTTTCCACACTAATACAAGTGCAAAAGTGGTTTCCTGCACCAACACAAGTGCGAAAAGTGGTTTTCAACACTAACTCAAGTGCGAAAAGTGCTTTTTCAACACTATCACAAGTGCAAAAAGTGTTTTTTCCACACTAATACAAGTGCAAAAGTGGTTTACTGCACCAACACAAGTGCGAAAAGTGGTTTTTCAACACTAACACAAGTGCGAAAAGTGGTTTTTCCACACTAATACAAGTGCAAAAGTGGTTTCCTGCACCAACACAAGTGCGAAAAATGGTTTTTCAACACTAACACAAGTGCGAAAAGTGGTTTTTCAACACTAACACAAGTGCGAAAAGTGGTTTTTCCACACTAATACAAGTGCAAAAGTGGTTTCCTGCACCAACACAAGTGCGAAAAGTGGTTTTTCAACACTAACACAAGTGCTAAAAGTGGTTTTTCAACACTATCACAAGTGCAAAAAGTGTTTTTTCCACACTAATACAAGTGCAAAAGTGGTTTCCTGTACCAACACAAGTGCGAAAAATGGTTTTTCAACACTAACACAGGTGCGAAAATTGGTTTTTCAACACTATCCCAAGTGCAAAAAGTGTTTTTTCCACACTAATACAAGTGCAAAAGTGGTTTCCTGCACCAACACAAGTGCGAAAAGTGGTTTTTCAACACTAACACAAGTGCGAAAAGTGGTTTTTCAACACTAACACAAGTGCGAAAAGTGGTTTTTCAACACTAACACAAGTGTGAAAAGTGGTTTTTCCACACTAATACAAGTGCAAAAGTGGTTTCCTGCACCAACACAAGTGCGAAACATGGTTTTTCAACACTAACACAAGTGCGAAAAGTGGTTTTTCAACACTAACACAAGTGCGAAAAGTGGTTTTTCAACACTATCACAAGTGCAAAAAGTGTTTTTTCCACACTAATACAAGTGCAAAAGTGGTTTCCTGCACCAACACAAGTGCGAAAAGTGGTTTTTCAACACTAACACAAGTGCGAAAAGTGGTTTTTCAACACTAACACAAGTGCGAAAAGTGGTTTTTCCACACTAATACAAGTGCAAAAGTGGTTTTTCAACACTAAGACAAGTGCAAAAAGTGGTTTTTCAACACTAACACAAGTGCAAAACGTGGTTTTTCAACACTAATACAAGTGCAAAAGTGGTTTCCTGCACCAACACAAGTGTGAAAAGTGGTTTTTCAACACTAACACAAGTGTGAAAAGTGGTTTTTCAACACTAACACAAGTGCGAAAAGTGGTTTTTCCACACTAATACAAGTGCAAAAGTGGTTTCCTGCACCAACACAATTGCGAAAAGTGGTTTTTCAACACTATCACAAGTGCGAAAAGTGGTTTTTCAACACTATCACAAGTGCAAAAAGTGTTTTTTCCACACTAATACAAGTGCAAAAGTGGTTTCCTGCACCAACACAAGTGCGAAAAGTGGTTTTTCAACACTAACACAAGTGCGAAAAGTGGTTTTTCAACACTAACACAAGTGCGAAAAGTGGTTTTCAACACTAACACAAGTGTGAAAAGTGGTTTTTCCACACTAATACAAGTGCAAAAGTGGTTTCCTGCACCAACACAAGTGCGAAACATGGTTTTTCAACACTAACACAAGTGCGAAAAGTGGTTTTCAACACTAACACAAGTGCGAAAAGTGGTTTTTCAACACTAACACAAGTGCGAAAAGTGGTTTTTCAACTCTAACACAAGTGCGAAAAGTGGTTTTTCAACACTAACACAAGTGCGAAAAGTGGTTTTTCAACACTAACACAAGTGCGAAAAGTGGTTTTTCCACACTAATACAAGTGTAAAGTGGTTTCCTGCACCAACACAAGTGCGAAAAGTGGTTTTTCAACACTAACACAAGCGCGAAGCGTGGTTTTTCAACACCATCACAAGTGCAAAAAGTGTTTTTTCCACACTAATACAATTGCAAAAGTGGTTTCCTGCACCAACACAAGTGCGAAAAGTGGTTTTTCAACACTAACACAAGTGTGAAAAGTGGTTTTTCAACACTATCACAAGTGCAAAAAGTGTTTTTTCCACACTAATACAAATGCAAAAGTGGTTTCCTGCTCCAACACAAGTGCGAAAAGTGGTTTTTCAACACTAACACAAGTGCAAAAAGTGGTTTTTCCACACTAATACAAGTGCAAAAGTGGTTTCCTGCACCAACACAAGTGCGAAAAGTGGTTTTTCAACACTAACACAAGTGCGAAAAGTGGTTTTCAACACTAACACAAGTGCGAAAAGTGGTTTTTCCACACTAATACAATTGCAAAAGTGGTTTCCTAGACCAACACAGGTGCGAAAAGTGGTTTTTCAACACTAACACAAGTGCGAAAAGTGGTTTTTCAACACTATCACAAGTGCAAAAAGTGTTTTTTCCACACTAATGCAAGTGCAAAAGTGGTTTCCTGCACCAACACAAGTGCGAAAAGTGGTTTTTTAACACTAACACAAGTGCGAAAAGTGGTTTTTTCAACACTAACACAAGTGCGAAAAGTGGTTTTTCCACACTAATACAAGTGCGAAAAGTGGTTTTTCAACACTAACACAAGTGCGAAAAGTGGTTTTTCAACACTAACACAAGTGCGAAAAGTGGTTTATCAACACTAACACAAGTGCGAAAAGTGGTTTTTCAACACTAACACAAGTGCGAAAAGTGGTTTTCCACACTAATACAAGTTCAAAAGTGGTTTCCTGCACCAACACAAGTGCGAAAAGTGGTTTTTCAACACTAACACAAGTGCGAAGAGTGGTTTTTCAACACTATCACAAGTGCAAAAAGTGTTTTTTCCACACTAATACAAGTGCAAAAGTGGTTTCCTCCACCAACACAAGTGCGAAAAGTGGTTTTTCAACACTAACACAAATGCGAAAAGTGGTTTTTCAACACTAACACAAGAGCAAAAAGTGGTTTTCCACACTAATACAAATGCAAAAGTGGTTTCCTGCACCAACACAAGTGCGAAGTGGTTTTTCAACACTAACACAAGTGTGAAAAGTGGTTTTTCAACACTATCACAAAGTGCAAAAAGTGTTTTTTCCACACTAATACAAATGCAAAAGTGGTTTCCTGCTCCAACACAAGTGCGAAAAGTGGTTTTTCAACACTAACACAAGTGCGAAAATGGTTTTTCCACACTAATACAAGTGCAAAAGTGGTTTCCTGCACCAACACAAGTGCGAAAAGTGGTTTTCAACACTAACTCAAGTGCGAAAAGTGTTTTTTCAACACTATCACAAGTGCAAAAAGTGTTTTTTCCACACTAATACAAGTGCAAAAGTGGTTTACTGCACCAACACAAGTGCGAAAAGTGGTTTTTCAACACTAACACAAGTGCGAAAAGTGGTTTTTCCACACTAATACAAGTGCAAAAGTGGTTTCCTGCACCAACACAAGTGCGAAAAGTGGTTTTTCAAACACTAACACAAGTGCGAAAAGTGGTTTTCAACACTAACACAAGTGCGAAAAGTGGTTTTTCACCACTATCACAAGTGCAAAAAGTGTTTTTTCCACACTAATACAAGTGCAAAAGTGGTTTCCTGCACCAACACAAGTGCGAAAAGTGGTTTTTCAACACTAACACAAGTGCGAAAAGTGGTTTTTCAACACTAACCCAAGTGCGAAAAGTGTTTTTTCCACACTAATACAAGTGCAAAAGTGGTTTCCTGCACCAACACAAGTGCGAAAAGTGGTTTTTCAACACTAACACAAGTGCGAAAAGTGGTTTTTCAACACTAACACAAGTGCGAAAAGTGTTTTTTCCACACTAATACAAATGCAAAAGTGGTTTCCTGCACCAACACAAGTGCGAAAAGTGGTTTTTCAACACTAACACAAGTGCGAAAAGTGGTTTTTCAACACTAACACAAGTGCGAAAAGTGTTTTTTCCACACTAATACAAATGCAAAAGTGGTTTCCTGCTCCAACACAAGTGCGAAAAGTGGTTTTTCAACACTAACACAAGTGCGAAAAGTGGTTTTTCCACACTAATACAAGTGCAAAAGTGGTTTCCTGCACCAACACAAGTGCGAAAAGTGGTTTTCAACACTAACTCAAGTGCGAAAAGTGCTTTTTCAACACTATCACAAGTGCAAAAAGTGTTTTTTCCACACTAATACAAGTGTAAAAGTGGTTTACTGCACCAACACAAGTGCGAAAAGTGGTTTTTCAACACTAACACAAGTGCGAAAAGTGGTTTTTCCACACTAATACAAGTGCAAAAGTGGTTTCCTGCACCAACACAAGTGCGAAAAATGGTTTTTCAACACTAACACAAGTGCGAAAAGTGGTTTTTCAACACTAACACAAGTGCGAAAAGTGGTTTTTCCACACTAATACAAGTGCAAAAGTGGTTTCCTGCACCAACACAAGTGCGAAAAGTGGTTTTTCAACACTAACACAAGTGCGAAAAGTGGTTTTTCAACACTAACACAAGTGCGAAAAGTGTTTTTTCCACACTAATACAAGTGCAAAAGTGGTTTTCTGCACCAACACAAGTGCGAAAAGTGGTTTTTCAACACTATCACAAGTGCAAAAAGTGTTTTTTCCACACTAATACAAGTGCAAAAGTGGTTTACTGCACCAACACAAGTGCGAAAAGTGGTTTTTCAACACTAACACAAGTGCGAAAAGTGGTTTTTCAACACCAACACAAGTGCGAAAAGTGGTTTTTCCACACTAATACAATTGCAAAAGTGGTTTTCTACGCCAACACAGGTGCGAAAAGTGGTTTTTCAACACTAACACAAGTGCGAAAAGTGGTTTTTCAACACTATCACAAGTGCAAAAAGTGTTTTTTCCACAATAATACAAGTGCGAAAAGTGGTTTTTCAACACTAACACAAGTGCGAAAAGTGGTTTTTCCACACTAATGCAAGTGCAAAAGTGGTTTCCAACACCAACACAAGTGCGAAAAGTGGTTTTTCAACACTAACATAAGTGCAAAAAGTGGTTTTTCAACACTATCACAAGTCCAAAAAGTGTTTTTTCCACACTAATACAAGTGCAAAAGTGGTTTCCTGCACCAACACAAGAGCGAAAAGTGGTTTTTCAACACTAACACAAGTGCGAAAAGTGGTTTTTCAACACTAACACAAGAGCGAAAAGTGGTTTTTCCACATTAATACAATTGCAAAAGTGGTTTCCTGCACCAACACAAGCGCGAAAAGTGGTTTTTCAACACTAACACAAGTGTGAAAAGTGGTTTTTCAACACTAACACAAGTGCGAAAAGTGGTTTTTCCACACTAATACAAATGCAAAAGTGGTTTCCTGCTCCAACACAAGTGCGAAAAGTGGTTTTTCAACACTAACACAAGTGCAAAAAGTGTTTTTCCACACTAATACAAATGCAAAAGTGGTTTCCTGCTCCAACACAAGTGCGAAAAGTGGTTTTTCAACACTAACACAAGTGCGAAAAGTGGTTTTTCCACACTAATACAAGTGCAAAAGTGGTTTCCTGCACCAACACAAGTGCGAAAAGTGGTTTTTCAACACTAACTCAAGTGCGAAAAGTGGTTTTTCAACACTATCACAAGTGCAAAAAGTGTTTTTTCCACACTAATACAAGTGCAAAAGTGGTTTACTGCACCAACACAAGTGCGAAAAGTGGTTTTTCAACACTAACACAAGTGCGAAAAGTGGTTTTTCAACACTAACACAAGTGCGAAAAGTGGTTTTTCCACACTAATACAATTGCAAAAATGGTTTCCTAGACCAACACAGATGCGAAAAGTGGTTTTTCAACACTAACACAAGTGCGAAAAGTGGTTTTTCAACACTATCACAAGTGCAAAAAGTGTTTTTTCCACACTAATACAAGTGCAAAAGTGGTTTCCTGCACCAACACAAGTGCGAAAAGTGGTTTTTTAACACTAACATAAGTGCGAAATGTGGTTTTTCAACACGATCACAAGTGCAAAAATTGTTTTTTCCACACTAATACAAGTGCAAAAGTGGTTTCCTGCACCAACACAAGTGCGAAAAGTGGTTTTTCAACACTAACACAAGTGCGAAAAGTGGTTCTTCAACACTAACACAAGTGCGAAAAGTGGTTTTTCACCACTATCACAAGTGCAAAAAGTGTTTTTTCCACACTAATACAAGTGCAAAAGTGGTTTCCTGCACCAACACAAGTGCGAAAAGTGGTTTTTCAACACTAACACAAGTGCGAAAAGTGGTTTTTCAACACTAACACAAGTGCGAAAAGTGTTTTTTCCACACTAATACAAGTGCAAAAGTGGTTTCCTGCACCAACACAAGTGCGAAAAGTGGTTTTTCAACACAAACACAAGTGCGAAAAGTGGTTTTTCAACACTATCACAAGTGCAAAAAGTGTTTTTTCCACACTAATACAAGTGCAAAAGTGGTTTCCTGCACCAACACAAGTGCGAAAAATGGTTTTTCAACACTAACACAAGTGCGAAAAGTGGTTTTTCAACACTATCACAAGTGCAAAAAGTGTTTTTTCCACACTAATACAAGTGCAAAAGCGGTTTCCTGCACCAACACAAGTGCGAAAAATGGTTTTTCAACACTAACACAAGTGCGAAAATTGGTTTTTCAACACTATCCCAAGTGCAAAAAGTGTTTTTTCCACACTAATACAAGTGCAAAAGTGGTTTCCTGCACCAACACAAGTGCGAAAAGTGGTTTTTCAACACTAACACAAGTGCGAAAAGTGGTTTTTCAACACTAACACAAGTGCGAAAAGTGGTTTTTCCACACGAATACAAGTGCAAAAGTGGTTTTTCAACACTAACACAAGTGCAAAAAGTGGTTTTTCAACACTAACACAAGTGCAAAAAGTGGTTTTTCAACACTAATACAAGTGCAAAAGTGGTTTCCTGCACCAACACAAGTGTGAAAAGTGGTTTTTCAACACTAACACAAGTGTGAAAAGTGGTTTTTCAACACTAACACAAGTGCGAAAAGTGGTTTTTCCACACTAATACAAGTGCAAAAGTGGTTTCCTGCACCAACACAATTGCGAAAAGTGGTTTTTCAACACTATCACAAGTGCGAAAAGTGGTTTTTCAACACTATCACAAGTGCAAAAAGTGTTTTTTCCACACTAATACAAGTGCAAAAGTGGTTTCCTGCACCAACACAAGTGCGAAAAGTGGTTTTTCAACACTAACACAAGTGCGAAAAGTGGTTTTTCAACACTAACACAAGTGCGAAAAGTGGTTTTCAACACTAACACAAGTGTGAAAAGTGGTTTTTCCACACTAATACAAGTGCAAAAGTGGTTTCCTGCACCAACACAAGTGCGAAACATGGTTTTTCAACACTAACACAAGTGCGAAAAGTGGTTTTTCAACACTAACACAAGTGCGAAAAGTGGTTTTTCAACACTAACACAAGTGCGAAAAGTGGTTTTTCAACTCTAACACAAGTGCGAAAAGTGGTTTTTCAACACTAACACAAGTGCGAAAAGTGGTTTTTCAACACTAACACAAGTGCGAAAAGTGGTTTTTCCACACTAATACAAGTGTAAAGTGGTTTCCTGCACCAACACAAGTGCGAAAAGTGGTTTTTCAACACTAACACAAGCGCGAAGAGTGGTTTTTCAACACCATCACAAGTGCAAAAAGTGTTTTTTCCACACTAATACAAGTGCAAAAGTGGTTTCCTGCACCAACACAAGTGCGAAAAGTGGTTTTTCAACACTAACACAAGTGCGAAAAGTGGTTTTTCAACACTAACACAAGAGCGAAAAGTGGTTTTTCCACACTAATACAATTGCAAAAGTGGTTTCCTGCACCAACACAAGTGCGAAAAGTGGTTTTTCAACACTAACACAAGTGTGAAAAGTGGTTTTTCAACACTATCACAAGTGCAAAAAGTGTTTTTTCCACACTAATACAAATGCAAAAGTGGTTTCCTGCTCCAACACAAGTGCGAAAAGTGGTTTTTCAACACTAACACAAGTGCAAAAAGTGGTTTTTCCACACTAATACAAGTGCAAAAGTGGTTTCCTGCACCAACACAAGTGCGAAAAGTGGTTTTTCAACACTAACACAAGTGCGAAAAGTGGTTTTTCAACACTAACACAAGTGCGAAAAGTGGTTTTTCCACACTAATACAAGTGCGAAAAGTGGTTTTTCAACACTAACACAAGTGCGAAAAGTGGTTTTTCAACACTAACACAAGTGCGAAAAGTGGTTTATCAACACTAACACAAGTGCGAAAAGTGGTTTTTCAACACTAACACAAGTGCGAAAAGTGGTTTTCCACACTAATACAAGTTCAAAAGTGGTTTCCTGCACCAACACAAGTGCGAAAAGTGGTTTTTCAACACTAACACAAGTGCGAAGAGTGGTTTTTCAACACTATCACAAGTGCAAAAAGTGTTTTTTCCACACTAATACAAGTGCAAAAGTGGTTTCCTCCACCAACACAAGTGCGAAAAGTGGTTTTTCAACACTAACACAAATGCGAAAAGTGGTTTTTCAACACTAACACAAGAGCAAAAAGTGGTTTTCCACACTAATACAAATGCAAAAGTGGTTTCCTGCACCAACACAAGTGCGAAAGTGGTTTTTCAACACTAACACAAGTGTGAAAAGTGGTTTTTCAACACTATCACAAGTGCAAAAAGTGTTTTTTCCACACTAATACAAATGCAAAAGTGGTTTCCTGCTCCAACACAAGTGCGAAAAGTGGTTTTTCAACACTAACACAAGTGCGAAAAGTGGTTTTTCCACACTAATACAAGTGCAAAAGTGGTTTCCTGCACCAACACAAGTGCGAAAAGTGGTTTTCAACACTAACTCAAGTGCGAAAAGTGTTTTTTCAACACTAACACAAGTGCGAAAAGTGTTTTTTCCACACTAATACAAATGCAAAAGTGGTTTCCTGCACCAACACAAGTGCGAAAAGTGGTTTTTCAACACTAACACAAGTGCGAAAAGTGGTTTTTCAACACTAACACAAGTGCGAAAAGTGTTTTTTCCACACTAATACAAATGCAAAAGTGGTTTCCTGCTCCAACACAAGTGCGAAAAGTGGTTTTTCAACACTAACACAAGTGCGAAAAGTGGTTTTTCCACACTAATACAAGTGCAAAAGTGGTTTCCTGCACCAACACAAGTGCGAAAAGTGGTTTTCAACACTAACTCAAGTGCGAAAAGTGCTTTTTCAACACTATCACAAGTGCAAAAAGTGTTTTTTCTACACTAATACAAGTGCAAAAGTGGTTTACTGCACCAACACAAGTGCGAAAAGTGGTTTTTCAACACTAACACAAGTGCGAAAAGTGGTTTTTCAACACTAACACAAGAGCGAAAAGTGGTTTTTCCACATTAATACAATTGCAAAAGTGGTTTCCTGCACCAACACAAGTGCAAAAAGTGGTTTTTCAACACTAACACAAGTGTGAAAAGTGGTTTTTCAACACTAACACAAGTGCGAAAAGTGGTTTTTCCACACTAATACAAATGCAAAAGTGGTTTCCTGCTCCAACACAAGTGCGAAAAGTGGTTTTTCAACACTAACACAAGTGCAAAAAGTGTTTTTCCACACTAATACAAATGCAAAAGTGGTTTCCTGCTCCAACACAAGTGCGAAAAGTGGTTTTTCAACACTAACACAAGTGCGAAAAGTGGTTTTTCCACACTAATACAAGTGCAAAAGTGGTTTCCTGCACCAACACAAGTGCGAAAAGTGGTTTTTCAACACTAACTCAAGTGCGAAAAGTGGTTTTTCAACACTATCACAAGTGCAAAAAGTGTTTTTTCCACACTAATACAAGTGCAAAAGTGGTTTACTGCACCAACACAAGTGCGAAAAGTGGTTTTTCAACACTAACACAAGTGCGAAAAGTGGTTTTTCAACACTAACACAAGTGCGAAAAGTGGTTTTTCCACACTAATACAATTGCAAAAATGGTTTCCTAGACCAACACAGGTGCGAAAAGTGGTTTTTCAACACTAACACAAGTGCGAAAAGTGGTTTTTCAACACTATCACAAGTGCAAAAAGTGTTTTTTCCACACTAATACAAGTGCAAAAGTGGTTTCCTGCACCAACACAAGTGCGAAAAGTGGTTTTTTAACACTAACATAAGTGCGAAATGTGGTTTTTCAACACGATCACAAGTGCAAAAATTGTTTTTTCCACACTAATACAAGTGCAAAAGTGGTTTCCTGCACCAACACAAGTGCGAAAAGTGGTTTTTCAACACTAACACAAGTGCGAAAAGTGGTTCTTCAACACTAACACAAGTGCGAAAAGTGGTTTTTCACCACTATCACAAGTGCAAAAAGTGTTTTTTCCACACTAATACAAGTGCAAAAGTGGTTTCCTGCACCAACACAAGTGCGAAAAGTGGTTTTTCAACACTAACACAAGTGCGAAAAGTGGTTTTTCAACACTAACACAAGTGCGAAAAGTGTTTTTTCCACACTAATACAAGTGCAAAAGTGGTTTCCTGCACCAACACAAGTGCGAAAAGTGGTTTTTCAACACAAACACAAGTGCGAAAAGTGGTTTTTCAACACTATCACAAGTGCAAAAAGTGTTTTTTCCACACTAATACAAGTGCAAAAGTGGTTTCCTGCACCAACACAAGTGCGAAAAATGGTTTTTCAACACTAACACAAGTGCGAAAAGTGGTTTTTCAACACTATCACAAGTGCAAAAAGTGTTTTTTCCACACTAATACAAGTGCAAAAGTGGTTTCCTGCACCAACACAAGTGCGAAAAATGGTTTTTCAACACTAACACAAGTGCGAAAATTGGTTTTTCAACACTATCCCAAGTGCAAAAAGTGTTTTTTCCACACTAATACAAGTGCAAAAGTGGTTTCCTGCACCAACACAAGTGCGAAAAGTGGTTTTTCAACACTAACACAAGTGCGAAAAGTGGTTTTTCAACACTAACACAAGTGCGAAAAGTGGTTTTTCCACACTAATACAAGTGCAAAAGTGGTTTTTCAACACTAACACAAGTGCAAAAAGTGGTTTTTCAACACTAACACAAGTGCAAAAAGTGGTTTTTCAACACTAATACAAGTGCAAAAGTGGTTTCCTGCACCAACACAAGTGTGAAAAGTGGTTTTTCAACACTAACACAAGTGTGAAAAGTGGTTTTTCAACACTAACACAAGTGCGAAAAGTGGTTTTTCCACACTAATACAAGTGCAAAAGTGGTTTCCTGCACCAACACAATTGCGAAAAGTGGTTTTTCAACACTATCACAAGTGCGAAAAGTGGTTTTTCAACACTATCACAAGTGCAAAAAGTGTTTTTTCCACACTAATACAAGTGCAAAAGTGGTTTCCTGCACCAACACAAGTGCGAAAAGTGGTTTTTCAACACTAACACAAGTGCGAAAAGTGGTTTTTCAACACTAACACAAGTGCGAAAAGTGGTTTTCAACACTAACACAAGTGTGAAAAGTGGTTTTTCCACACTAATACAAGTGCAAAAGTGGTTTCCTGCACCAACACAAGTGCGAAACATGGTTTTTCAACACTAACACAAGTGCGAAAAGTGGTTTTTCAACACTAACACAAGTGCGAAAAGTGGTTTTTCAACACTAACACAAGTGCGAAAAGTGGTTTTTCAACTCTAACACAAGTGCGAAAAGTGGTTTTTCAACACTAACACAAGTGCGAAAAGTGGTTTTTCAACACTAACACAAGTGCGAAAAGTGGTTTTTCCACACTAATACAAGTGTAAAGTGGTTTCCTGCACCAACACAAGTGCGAAAAGTGGTTTTTCAACACTAACACAAGCGCGAAGAGTGGTTTTTCAACACCATCACAAGTGCAAAAAGTGTTTTTTCCACACTAATACAAGTGCAAAAGTGGTTTCCTGCACCAACACAAGTGCGAAAAGTGGTTTTTCAACACTAACACAAGTGCGAAAAGTGGTTTTTCAACACTAACACAAGAGCGAAAAGTGGTTTTTCCACACTAATACAATTGCAAAAGTGGTTTCCTGCACCAACACAAGTGCGAAAAGTGGTTTTTCAACACTAACACAAGTGTGAAAAGTGGTTTTTCAACACTATCACAAGTGCAAAAAGTGTTTTTTCCACACTAATACAAATGCAAAAGTGGTTTCCTGCTCCAACACAAGTGCGAAAAGTGGTTTTTCAACACTAACACAAGTGCAAAAAGTGGTTTTTCCACACTAATACAAGTGCAAAAGTGGTTTCCTGCACCAACACAAGTGCGAAAAGTGGTTTTTCAACACTAACACAAGTGCGAAAAGTGGTTTTTCAACACTAACACAAGTGCGAAAAGTGGTTTTCCCACACTAATACAATTGCAAAAGTGGTTTCCTAGACCAACACAGGTGCGAAAAGTGGTTTTTCAACACTAACACAAGTGCGAAAAGTGGTTTTTCAACACTATCACAAGTGCAAAAAGTGTTTTTTCCACACTAATGCAAGTGCAAAAGTGGTTTCCTGCACCAACACAAGTGCGAAAAGTGGTTTTTTAACACTAACACAAGTGCGAAAAGTGGTTTTTCAACACTAACACAAGTGCGAAAAGTGGTTTTTCCACACTAATACAAGTGCGAAAAGTGGTTTTTCAACACTAACACAAGTGCGAAAAGTGGTTTTTCAACACTAACACAAGTGCGAAAAGTGGTTTATCAACACTAACACAAGTGCGAAAAGTGGTTTTTCAACACTAACACAAGTGCGAAAAGTGGTTTTCCACACTAATACAAGTTCAAAAGTGGTTTCCTGCACCAACACAAGTGCGAAAAGTGGTTTTTCAACACTAACACAAGTGCGAAGAGTGGTTTTTCAACACTATCACAAGTGCAAAAAGTGTTTTTTCCACACTAATACAAGTGCAAAAGTGGTTTCCTCCACCAACACAAGTGCGAAAAGTGGTTTTTCAACACTAACACAAATGCGAAAAGTGGTTTTTCAACACTAACACAAGAGCAAAAAGTGGTTTTCCACACTAATACAAATGCAAAAGTGGTTTCCTGCACCAACACAAGTGCGAAAGTGGTTTTTCAACACTAACACAAGTGTGAAAAGTGGTTTTTCAACACTATCACAAGTGCAAAAAGTGTTTTTTCCACACTAATACAAATGCAAAAGTGGTTTCCTGCTCCAACACAAGTGCGAAAAGTGGTTTTTCAACACTAACACAAGTGCGAAAAGTGGTTTTTCCACACTAATACAAGTGCAAAAGTGGTTTCCTGCACCAACACAAGTGCGAAAAGTGGTTTTCAACACTAACTCAAGTGCGAAAAGTGTTTTTCCAACACTAACACAAGTGCGAAAAGTGTTTTTTCCACACTAATACAAATGCAAAAGTGGTTTCCTGCACCAACACAAGTGCGAAAAGTGGTTTTTCAACACTAACACAAGTGCGAAAAGTGGTTTTTCAACACTAACACAAGTGCGAAAAGTGTTTTTTCCACACTAATACAAATGCAAAAGTGGTTTCCTGCTCCAACACAAGTGCGAAAAGTGGTTTTTCAACACTAACACAAGTGCGAAAAGTGGTTTTTCCACACTAATACAAGTGCAAAAGTGGTTTCCTGCACCAACACAAGTGCGAAAAGTGGTTTTCAACACTAACTCAAGTGCGAAAAGTGCTTTTTCAACACTATCACAAGTGCAAAAAGTGTTTTTTCCACACTAATACAAGTGCAAAAGTGGTTTACTGCACCAACACAAGTGCGAAAAGTGGTTTTTCAACACTAACACAAGTGCGAAAAGTGGTTTTTCCACACTAATACAAGTGCAAAAGTGGTTTCCTGCACCAACACAAGTGCGAAAAATGGTTTTTCAACACTAACACAAGTGCGAAAAGTGGTTTTTCAACACTAACACAAGTGCGAAAAGTGGTTTTTCCACACTAATACAAGTGCAAAAGTGGTTTCCTGCACCAACACAAGTGCGAAAAGTGGTTTTTCAACACTAACACAAGTGCGAAAAGTGGTTTTTCAACACTATCACAAGTGCAAAAAGTGTTTTTTCCACACTAATACAAGTGCAAAAGTGGTTTCCTGTACCAACACAAGTGCGAAAAATGGTTTTTCAACACTAACACAGGTGCGAAAATTGGTTTTTCAACACTATCCCAAGTGCAAAAAGTGTTTTTTCCACACTAATACAAGTGCAAAAGTGGTTTCCTGCACCAACACAAGTGCGAAAAGTGGTTTTTCAACACTAACACAAGTGCGAAAAGTGGTTTTTCAACACTAACACAAGTGCGAAAAGTGGTTTTTCAACACTAACACAAGTGTGAAAAGTGGTTTTTCCACACTAATACAAGTGCAAAAGTGGTTTCCTGCACCAACACAAGTGCGAAACATGGTTTTTCAACACTAACACAAGTGCGAAAAGTGGTTTTTCAACACTAACACAAGTGCGAAAAGTGGTTTTTCAACACTATCACAAGTGCAAAAAGTGTTTTTTCCACACTAATACAAGTGCAAAAGTGGTTTCCTGCACCAACACAAGTGCGAAAAGTGGTTTTTCAACACTAACACAAGTGCGAAAAGTGGTTTTTCAACACTAACACAAGTGCGAAAAGTGGTTTTTCCACACTAATACAAGTGCAAAAGTGGTTTTTCAACACTAAGACAAGTGCAAAAAGTGGTTTTTCAACACTAACACAAGTGCAAAACGTGGTTTTTCAACACTAATACAAGTGCAAAAGTGGTTTCCTGCACCAACACAAGTGTGAAAAGTGGTTTTTCAACACTAACACAAGTGTGAAAAGTGGTTTTTCAACACTAACACAAGTGCGAAAAGTGGTTTTTCAACACTAATACAAGTGCAAAAGTGGTTTCCTGCACCAACACAATTGCGAAAAGTGGTTTTTCAACACTATCACAAGTGCGAAAAGTGGTTTTTCAACACTATCACAAGTGCAAAAAGTGTTTTTTCCACACTAATACAAGTGCAAAAGTGGTTTCCTGCACCAACACAAGTGCGAAAAGTGGTTTTTCAACACTAACACAAGTGCGAAAAGTGGTTTTTCAACACTAACACAAGTGCGAAAAGTGGTTTTCAACACTAACACAAGTGTGAAAAGTGGTTTTTCCACACTAATACAAGTGCAAAAGTGGTTTCCTGCACCAACACAAGTGCGAAACATGGTTTTTCAACACTAACACAAGTGCGAAAAGTGGTTTTTCAACACTAACACAAGTGCGAAAAGTGGTTTTTCAACACTAACACAAGTGCGAAAAGTGGTTTTTCAACTCTAACACAAGTGCGAAAAGTGGTTTTTCAACACTAACACAAGTGCGAAAAGTGGTTTTTCAACACTAACACAAGTGCGAAAAGTGGTTTTTCAACACTAACACAAGTGCGAAAAGTGGTTTTTCCACACTAATACAAGTGCAAAAGTGGTTTCCTGCACCAACACAAGTGCGAAAAGTGGTTTTCAACACTAACTCAAGTGCGAAAAGTGTTTTTTCAACACTAACACAAGTGCGAAAAGTGTTTTTTCCACACTAATACAAATGCAAAAGTGGTTTCCTGCACCAACACAAGTGCGAAAAGTGGTTTTTCAACACTAACACAAGTGCGAAAAGTGGTTTTTCAACACTAACACAAGTGCGAAAAGTGTTTTTTCCACACTAATACAAATGCAAAAGTGGTTTCCTGCTCCAACACAAGTGCGAAAAGTGGTTTTTCAACACTAACACAAGTGCGAAAAGTGGTTTTTCCACACTAATACAAGTGCAAAAGTGGTTTCCTGCACCAACACAAGTGCGAAAAGTGGTTTTCAACACTAACTCAAGTGCGAAAAGTGCTTTTTCAACACTATCACAAGTGCAAAAAGTGTTTTTTCCACACTAATACAAGTGCAAAAGTGGTTTACTGCACCAACACAAGAGCGAAAAGTGGTTTTTCAACACTAACACAAGTGCGAAAAGTGGTTTTTCAAAACTAACACAAGAGCGAAAAGTGGTTTTTCCACATTAATACAATTGCAAAAGTGGTTTCCTGCACCAACACAAGTGCGAAAAGTGGTTTTTCAACACTAACACAAGTGTGAAAAGTGGTTTTTCAACACTAACACAAGTGCGAAAAGTGGTTTTTCCACACTAATACAAATGCAAAAGTGGTTTCCTGCTCCAACACAAGTGCGAAAAGTGGTTTTTCAACACTAACACAAGTGCAAAAAGTGTTTTTCCACACTAATACAAATGCAAAAGTGGTTTCCTGCTCCAACACAAGTGCGAAAAGTGGTTTTTCAACACTAACACAAGTGCGAAAAGTGGTTTTTCCACACTAATACAAGTGCAAAAGTGGTTTCCTGCACCAACACAAGTGCGAAAAGTGGTTTTTCAACACTAACTCAAGTGCGAAAAGTGGTTTTTCAACACTATCACAAGTGCAAAAAGTGTTTTTTCCACACTAATACAAGTGCAAAAGTGGTTTACTGCACCAACACAAGTGCGAAAAGTGGTTTTTCAACACTAACACAAGTGCGAAAAGTGGTTTTTCAACACTAACACAAGTGCGAAAAGTGGTTTTTCCACACTAATACAATTGCAAAAATGGTTTCCTAGACCAACACAGGTGCGAAAAGTGGTTTTTCAACACTAACACAAGTGCGAAAAGTGGTTTTTCAACACTATCACAAGTGCAAAAAGTGTTTTTTCCACACTAATACAAGTGCAAAAGTGGTTTCCTGCACCAACACAAGTGCGAAAAGTGGTTTTTTAACACTAACATAAGTGCGAAATGTGGTTTTTCAACACGATCACAAGTGCAAAAATTGTTTTTTCCACACTAATACAAGTGCAAAAGTGGTTTCCTGCACCAACACAAGTGCGAAAAGTGGTTTTTCAACACTAACACAAGTGCGAAAAGTGGTTCTTCAACACTAACACAAGTGCGAAAAGTGGTTTTTCACCACTATCACAAGTGCAAAAAGTGTTTTTTCCACACTAATACAAGTGCAAAAGTGGTTTCCTGCACCAACACAAGTGCGAAAAGTGGTTTTTCAACACTAACACAAGTGCGAAAAGTGGTTTTTCAACACTAACACAAGTGCGAAAAGTGTTTTTTCCACACTAATACAAGTGCAAAAGTGGTTTCCTGCACCAACACAAGTGCGAAAAGTGGTTTTTCAACACAAACACAAGTGCGAAAAGTGGTTTTTCAACACTATCACAAGTGCAAAAAGTGTTTTTTCCACACTAATACAAGTGCAAAAGTGGTTTCCTGCACCAACACAAGTGCGAAAAATGGTTTTTCAACACTAACACAAGTGCGAAAAGTGGTTTTTCAACACTATCACAAGTGCAAAAAGTGTTTTTTCCACACTAATACAAGTGCAAAAGTGGTTTCCTGCACCAACACAAGTGCGAAAAATGGTTTTTCAACACTAACACAAGTGCGAAAATTGGTTTTTCAACACTATCCCAAGTGCAAAAAGTGTTTTTTCCACACTAATACAAGTGCAAAAGTGGTTTCCTGCACCAACACAAGTGCGAAAAGTGGTTTTTCAACACTAACACAAGTGCGAAAAGTGGTTTTTCAACACTAACACAAGTGCGAAAAGTGGTTTTTCCACACTAATACAAGTGCAAAAGTGGTTTTTCAACACTAACACAAGTGCAAAAAGTGGTTTTTCAACACTAACACAAGTGCAAAAAGTGGTTTTTCAACACTAATACAAGTGCAAAAGTGGTTTCCTGCACCAACACAAGTGTGAAAAGTGGTTTTTCAACACTAACACAAGTGTGAAAAGTGGTTTTTCAACACTAACACAAGTGCGAAAAGTGGTTTTTCCACACTAATACAAGTGCAAAAGTGGTTTCCTGCACCAACACAATTGCGAAAAGTGGTTTTTCAACACTATCACAAGTGCGAAAAGTGGTTTTTCAACACTATCACAAGTGCAAAAAGTGTTTTTTCCACACTAATACAAGTGCAAAAGTGGTTTCCTGCACCAACACAAGTGCGAAAAGTGGTTTTTCAACACTAACACAAGTGCGAAAAGTGGTTTTTCAACACTAACACAAGTGCGAAAAGTGGTTTTCAACACTAACACAAGTGTGAAAAGTGGTTTTCCACACTAATACAAGTGCAAAAGTGGTTTCCTGCACCAACACAAGTGCGAAACATGGTTTTTCAACACTAACACAAGTGCGAAAAGTGGTTTTTCAACACTAACACAAGTGCGAAAAGTGGTTTTTCAACACTAACACAAGTGCGAAAAGTGGTTTTTCAACACTAACACAAGTGCGAAAAGTGGTTTTTCAACACTAACACAAGTGCGAAAAGTGGTTTTTCAACACTAACACAAGTGCGAAAAGTGGTTTTTCCACACTAATACAAGTGTAAAGTGGTTTCCTGCACCAACACAAGTGCGAAAAGTGGTTTTTCAACACTAACACAAGCGCGAAGAGTGGTTTTTCAACACCATCACAAGTGCAAAAAGTGTTTTTTCCACACTAATACAAGTGCAAAAGTGGTTTCCTGCACCAACACAAGTGCGAAAAGTGGTTTTTCAACACTAACACAAGTGCGAAAAGTGGTTTTTCAACATTAACACAAGAGCGAAAAGTGGTTTTTCCACACTAATACAATTGCAAAAGTGGTTTCCTGCACCAACACAAGTGCGAAAAGTGGTTTTTCAACACTAACACAAGTGTGAAAAGTGGTTTTTCAACACTATCACAAGTGCAAAAAGTGTTTTTTCCACACTAATACAAATGCAAAAGTGGTTTCCTGCTCCAACACAAGTGCGAAAAGTGGTTTTTCAACACTAACACAAGTGCAAAAAGTGGTTTTTCCACACTAATACAAGTGCAAAAGTGGTTTCCTGCACCAACACAAGTGCGAAAAGTGGTTTTTCAACACTAACACAAGTGCGAAAAGTGGTTTTTCAACACTAACACAAGTGCGAAAAGTGGTTTTTCCACACTAATACAATTGCAAAAGTGGTTTCCTAGACCAACACAGGTGCGAAAAGTGGTTTTTCAACACTAACACAAGTGCGAAAAGTGGTTTTTCAACACTATCACAAGTGCAAAAAGTGTTTTTTCCACACTAATGCAAGTGCAAAAGTGGTTTCCTGCACCAACACAAGTGCGAAAAGTGGTTTTTTAACACTAACACAAGTGCGAAAAGTGGTTTTTCAACACTAACACAAGTGCGAAAAGTGGTTTTTCCACACTAATACAAGTGCGAAAAGTGGTTTTTCAACACTAACACAAGTGCGAAAAGTGGTTTTTCAACACTAACACAAGTGCGAAAAGTGGTTTATCAACACTAACACAAGTGCGAAAAGTGGTTTTTCAACACTAACACAAGTGCGAAAAGTGGTTTTCCACACTAATACAAGTTCAAAAGTGGTTTCCTGCACCAACACAAGTGCGAAAAGTGGTTTTTCAACACTAACACAAGTGTGAAGAGTGGTTTTTCAACACTATCACAAGTGCAAAAAGTGTTTTTTCCACACTAATACAAGTGCAAAAGTGGTTTCCTCCACCAACACAAGTGCGAAAAGTGGTTTTTCAACACTAACACAAATGCGAAAAGTGGTTTTTCAACACTAACACAAGAGCAAAAAGTGGTTTTCCACACTAATACAAATGCAAAAGTGGTTTCCTGCACCAACACAAGTGCGAAAGTGGTTTTTCAACACTAACACAAGTGTGAAAAGTGGTTTTTCAACACTATCACAAGTGCAAAAAGTGTTTTTTCCACACTAATACAAATGCAAAAGTGGTTTCCTGCTCCAACACAAGTGCGAAAAGTGGTTTTTCAACACTAACACAAGTGCGAAAAGTGGTTTTTCCACACTAATACAAGTGCAAAAGTGGTTTCCTGCACCAACACAAGTGCGAAAAGTGGTTTTCAACACTAACTCAAGTGCGAAAAGTGTTTTTTCAACACTAACACAAGTGCGAAAAGTGTTTTTTTCCACACTAATACAAATGCAAAAGTGGTTTCCTGCACCAACAACAAGTGCGTAAAAGTGGTTTTTCAACACTAACACAAGTGCGAAAAGTGGTTTTTTCAACACTAACACAAGTGCGAAAAGTGTTTTTTCCACACTAATACAAATGCAAAAGTGGTTTCCTGCTCCAACACAAGTGCGAAAGTGGTTTTTCAACACTAACACAAGTGCGAAAAGTGGTTTTTCCACACTAATACAAGTGCAAAAGTGGTTTCCTGCACACAACACAAGTGCGAAAAGTGGTTTTCAACACTAACTCAAGTGCGAAAAGTGCTTTTTCAACACTATCACAAGTGCAAAAAGTGTTTTTTCCACACTAATACAAGTGCAAAAGTGGTTTACTGCACCAACACAAGTGCGAAAAGTGGTTTTTCAACACTAACACAAGTGCGAAAAGTGGTTTTTCACACTAATACAAGTGCAAAAGTGGTTTCCTGCACCAACACAAGTGCGAAAAATGGTTTTTCAACACTAACACAAGTGCGAAAAGTGGTTTTTTCAACACTAACACAAGTGCGAAAAGTGGTTTTTCCACACTAATACAAGTGCAAAAAGTGGTTTCCTGCACCCAACACAAGTGCGAAAAGTGGTTTTTCAACACTAACACAAGTGCGAAAAGTGGTTTTTCAACACTATCACAAGTGCGAAAAAGTGTTTTTTCCACACTAATACAAGTGCAAAAGTGGTTTCCTGTACCAACACAAGTGCGAAAATGGTTTTTCAACACTAACACAGGTGCGAAAATTGGTTTTTCAACACTATCCCAAGTGCAAAAAGTGTTTTTTCCACACTAATACAAGTGCAAAAGTGGTTTCCTGCACCAACACAAGTGCGAAAAGTGGTTTTTCAACACTAACACAAGTGCGAAAAGTGGTTTTTCAACACTAACACAAGTGCGAAAAGTGGTTTTTCAACACTAACACAAGTGTGAAAAGTGGTTTTTCCACACTTAATACAAGTTGCAAAAGTGGTTTCCTGCACCAACACAAGTGCGAAACATGGTTTTTCAACACTAACACAAGTGCGAAAAGTGGTTTTTCAACACTAACACAAGTGCGAAAAGTGGTTTTTCAACACTATACACAAGTGCAAAAAGTGTTTTTTCCACACTAATACAAGTGCAAAAGTGGTTTCCTGCACCAACACAAGTGCGAAAAGTGGTTTTTCAACACTAACACAAGTGCGAAAAGTGGTTTTTCAACACTAACACAAGTGCGAAAAGTGGTTTTTCCACACTAATACAAGTGCAAAAGTGGTTTTTCAACACTAAGACAAGTGCAAAAAGTGGTTTTTCAACACTAACACAAGTGCAAAACGTGGTTTTTCAACACTAATACAAGTGCAAAAGTGGTTTCCTGCACCAACACAAGTGTGAAAAGTGGTTTTTCAACACTAACACAAGTGTGAAAAGTGGTTTTTCAACACTAACACAAGTGCGAAAAGTGGTTTTTCCACACTAATACAAGTGCAAAAGTGGTTTCCTGCACCAACACAATTGCGAAAAGTGGTTTTTCAACACTATCACAAGTGCGAAAAGTGGTTTTTCAACACTATCACAAGTGCAAAAAGTGTTTTTTCCACACTAATACAAGTGCAAAAGTGGTTTCCTGCACCAACACAAGTGCGAAAAGTGGTTTTTCAACACTAACACAAGTGCGAAAAGTGGTTTTTCAACACTAACACAAGTGCGAAAAGTGGTTTTCAACACTAACACAAGTGTGAAAAGTGGTTTTTCCACACTAATACAAGTGCAAAAGTGGTTTCCTGCACCAACACAAGTGCGAAACATGGTTTTTCAACACTAACACAAGTGCGAAAAGTGGTTTTTCAACACTAACACAAGTGCGAAAAGTGGTTTTTCAACACTAACAAAAGTGCGAAAAGTGGTTTTTCAACTCTAACACAAGTGCGAAAAGTGGTTTTTCAACACTAACACAAGTGCGAAAAGTGGTTTTTCAACACTAACACAAGTGCGAAAAGTGGTTTTTCCACACTAATACAAGTGTAAAGTGGTTTCCTGCACCAACACAAGTGCGAAAAGTGGTTTTTCAACACTAACACAAGCGCGAAGAGTGGTTTTTCAACACCATCACAAGTGCAAAAAGTGTTTTTTCCACACTAATACAATTGCAAAAGTGGTTTCCTGCACCAACACAAGTGCGAAAAGTGGTTTTTCAACACTAACACAAGTGTGAAAAGTGGTTTTTCAACACTATCACAAGTGCAAAAAGTGTTTTTTCCACACTAATACAAATGCAAAAGTGGTTTCCTGCTCCAACACAAGTGCGAAAAGTGGTTTTTCAACACTAACACAAGTGCAAAAAGTGGTTTTTCCACACTAATACAAGTGCAAAAGTGGTTTCCTGCACCAACACAAGTGCGAAAAGTGGTTTTTCAACACTAACACAAGTGCGAAAAGTGGTTTTTCAACACTAACACAAGTGCGAAAAGTGGTTTTTCCACACTAATACAATTGCAAAAGTGGTTTCCTAGACCAACACAGGTGCGAAAAGTGGTTTTTCAACACTAACACAAGTGCGAAAAGTGGTTTTTCAACACTATCACAAGTGCAAAAAGTGTTTTTTCCACACTAATGCAAGTGCAAAAGTGGTTTCCTGCACCAACACAAGTGCGAAAAGTGGTTTTTTAACACTAACACAAGTGCGAAAAGTGGTTTTTCAACACTAACACAAGTGCGAAAAGTGGTTTTTCCACACTAATACAAGTGCGAAAAGTGGTTTTTCAACACTAACACAAGTGCGAAAAGTGGTTTTTCAACACTAACACAAGTGCGAAAAGTGGTTTATCAACACTAACACAAGTGCGAAAAGTGGTTTTTCAACACTAACACAAGTGCGAAAAGTGGTTTTCCACACTAATACAAGTTCAAAAGTGGTTTCCTGCACCAACACAAGTGCGAAAAGTGGTTTTTCAACACTAACACAAGTGCGAAGAGTGGTTTTTCAACACTATCACAAGTGCAAAAAGTGTTTTTTCCACACTAATACAAGTGCAAAAGTGGTTTCCTCCACCAACACAAGTGCGAAAAGTGGTTTTTCAACACTAACACAAATGCGAAAAGTGGTTTTTCAACACTAACACAAGAGCAAAAAGTGGTTTTCCACACTAATACAAATGCAAAAGTGGTTTCCTGCACCAACACAAGTGCGAAAGTGGTTTTTCAACACTAACACAAGTGTGAAAAGTGGTTTTTCAACACTATCACAAGTGCAAAAAGTGTTTTTTCCACACTAATACAAATGCAAAAGTGGTTTCCTGCTCCAACACAAGTGCGAAAAGTGGTTTTTCAACACTAACACAAGTGCGAAAAGTGGTTTTTCCACACTAATACAAGTGCAAAAGTGGTTTCCTGCACCAACACAAGTGCGAAAAGTGGTTTTCAACACTAACTCAAGTGCGAAAAGTGTTTTTTCAACACTATCACAAGTGCAAAAAGTGTTTTTTCCACACTAATACAAGTGCAAAAGTGGTTTACTGCACCAACACAAGTGCGAAAAGTGGTTTTTCAACACTAACACAAGTGCGAAAAGTGGTTTTTCCACACTAATACAAGTGCAAAAGTGGTTTCCTGCACCAACACAAGTGCGAAAAGTGGTTTTTCAAACACTAACACAAGTGCGAAAAGTGGTTTTCAACACTAACACAAGTGCGAAAAGTGGTTTTTCACCACTATCACAAGTGCAAAAAGTGTTTTTTCCACACTAATACAAGTGCAAAAGTGGTTTCCTGCACCAACACAAGTGCGAAAAGTGGTTTTTCAACACTAACACAAGTGCGAAAAGTGGTTTTTCAACACTAACCCAAGTGCGAAAAGTGTTTTTTCCACACTAATACAAGTGCAAAAGTGGTTTCCTGCACCAACACAAGTGCGAAAAGTGGTTTTTCAACACTAACACAAGTGCGAAAAGTGGTTTTTCAACACTAACACAAGTGCGAAAAGTGTTTTTTCCACACTAATACAAATGCAAAAGTGGTTTCCTGCACCAACACAAGTGCGAAAAGTGGTTTTTCAACACTAACACAAGTGCGAAAAGTGGTTTTTCAACACTAACACAAGTGCGAAAAGTGTTTTTTCCACACTAATACAAATGCAAAAGTGGTTTCCTGCTCCAACACAAGTGCGAAAAGTGGTTTTTCAACACTAACACAAGTGCGAAAAGTGGTTTTTCCACACTAATACAAGTGCAAAAGTGGTTTCCTGCACCAACACAAGTGCGAAAAGTGGTTTTCAACACTAACTCAAGTGCGAAAAGTGCTTTTTCAACACTATCACAAGTGCAAAAAGTGTTTTTTCCACACTAATACAAGTGTAAAAGTGGTTTACTGCACCAACACAAGTGCGAAAAGTGGTTTTTCAACACTAACACAAGTGCGAAAAGTGGTTTTTCCACACTAATACAAGTGCAAAAGTGGTTTCCTGCACCAACACAAGTGCGAAAAATGGTTTTTCAACACTAACACAAGTGCGAAAAGTGGTTTTTCAACACTAACACAAGTGCGAAAAGTGGTTTTTCCACACTAATACAAGTGCAAAAGTGGTTTCCTGCACCAACACAAGTGCGAAAAGTGGTTTTTCAACACTAACACAAGTGCGAAAAGTGGTTTTTCAACACTAACACAAGTGCGAAAAGTGTTTTTTCCACACTAATACAAGTGCAAAAGTGGTTTTCTGCACCAACACAAGTGCGAAAAGTGGTTTTTCAACACTATCACAAGTGCAAAAATTGTTTTTTCCACACTAATACAAGTGCAAAAGTGGTTTACTGCACCAACACAAGTGCGAAAAGTGGTTTTTCAACACTAACACAAGTGCGAAAAGTGGTTTTTCAACACCAACACAAGTGCGAAAAGTGGTTTTTCCACACTAATACAATTGCAAAAGTGGTTTTCTACACCAACACAGGTGCGAAAAGTGGTTTTTCAACACTAACACAAGTGCGAAAAGTGGTTTTTCAACACTATCACAAGTGCAAAAAGTGTTTTTTCCACAATAATACAAGTGCGAAAAGTGGTTTTTCAACACTAACACAAGTGCGAAAAGTGGTTTTTCCACACTAATGCAAGTGCAAAAGTGGTTTCCAACACCAACACAAGTGCGAAAAGTGGTTTTTCAACACTAACATAAGTGCAAAAAGTGGTTTTTCAACACTATCACAAGTCCAAAAAGTGTTTTTTCCACACTAATACAAGTGCAAAAGTGGTTTCCTGCACCAACACAAGAGCGAAAAGTGGTTTTTCAACACTAACACAAGTGCGAAAAGTGGTTTTTCAACACTAACACAAGAGCGAAAAGTGGTTTTTCCACATTAATACAATTGCAAAAGTGGTTTCCTGCACCAACACAAGTGCGAAAAGTGGTTTTTCAACACTAACACAAGTGTGAAAAGTGGTTTTTCAACACTAACACAAGTGTGAAAAGTGGTTTTTCCACGCTAATACAAATGCAAAAGTGGTTTCCTGCTCCAACACAAGTGCGAAAAGTGGTTTTTCAACACTAACACAAGTGCAAAAAGTGTTTTTCCACACTAATACAAATGCAAAAGTGGTTTCCTGCTCCAACACAAGTGCGAAAAGTGGTTTTTCAACACTAACACAAGTGCGAAAAGTGGTTTTTCCACACTAATACAAGTGCAAAAGTGGTTTCCTGCACCAACACAAGTGCGAAAAGTGGTTTTTCAACACTAACTCAAGTGCGAAAAGTGGTTTTTCAACACTATCACAAGTGCAAAAAGTGTTTTTTCCACACTAATACAAGTGCAAAAGTGGTTTACTGCACCAACACAAGTGCGAAAAGTGGTTTTTCAACACTAACACAAGTGCGAAAAGTGGTTTTTCAACACTAACACAAGTGCGAAAAGTGGTTTTTCCACACTAATACAATTGCAAAAATGGTTTCCTAGACCAACACAGGTGCGAAAAGTGGTTTTTCAACACTAACACAAGTGCGAAAAGTGGTTTTTCAACACTATCACAAGTGCAAAAAGTGTTTTTTCCACACTAATACAAGTGCAAAAGTGGTTTCCTGCACCAACACAAGTGCGAAAAGTGGTTTTTTAACACTAACATAAGTGCGAAATGTGGTTTTTCAACACGATCACAAGTGCAAAAATTGTTTTTTCCACACTAATACAAGTGCAAAAGTGGTTTCCTGCACCAACACAAGTGCGAAAAGTGGTTTTTCAACACTAACACAAGTGCGAAAAGTGGTTCTTCAACACTAACACAAGTGCGAAAAGTGGTTTTTCACCACTATCACAAGTGCAAAAAGTGTTTTTTCCACACTAATACAAGTGCAAAAGTGGTTTCCTGCACCAACACAAGTGCGAAAAGTGGTTTTTCAACACTAACACAAGTGCGAAAAGTGGTTTTTCAACACTAACACAAGTGCGAAAAGTGTTTTTTCCACACTAATACAAGTGCAAAAGTGGTTTCCTGCACCAACACAAGTGCGAAAAGTGGTTTTTCAACACAAACACAAGTGCGAAAAGTGGTTTTTCAACACTATCACAAGTGCAAAAAGTGTTTTTTCCACACTAATACAAGTGCAAAAGTGGTTTCCTGCACCAACACAAGTGCGAAAAATGGTTTTTCAACACTAACACAAGTGCGAAAAGTGGTTTTTCAACACTATCACAAGTGCAAAAAGTGTTTTTTCCACACTAATACAAGTGCAAAAGTGGTTTCCTGCACCAACACAAGTGCGAAAAATGGTTTTTCAACACTAACACAAGTGCGAAAATTGGTTTTTCAACACTATCCCAAGTGCAAAAAGTGTTTTTTCCACACTAATACAAGTGCAAAAGTGGTTTCCTGCACCAACACAAGTGCGAAAAGTGGTTTTTCAACACTAACACAAGTGCGAAAAGTGGTTTTTCAACACTAACACAAGTGCGAAAAGTGGTTTTTCCACACTAATACAAGTGCAAAAGTGGTTTTTCAACACTAACACAAGTGCAAAAAGTGGTTTTTCAACACTAACACAAGTGCAAAAAGTGGTTTTTCAACACTAATACAAGTGCAAAAGTGGTTTCCTGCACCAACACAAGTGTGAAAAGTGGTTTTTCAACACTAACACAAGTGTGAAAAGTGGTTTTTCAACACTAACACAAGTGCGAAAAGTGGTTTTTCCACACTAATACAAGTGCAAAAGTGGTTTCCTGCACCAACACAATTGCGAAAAGTGGTTTTTCAACACTATCACAAGTGCGAAAAGTGGTTTTTCAACACTATCACAAGTGCAAAAAGTGTTTTTTCCACACTAATACAAGTGCAAAAGTGGTTTCCTGCACCAACACAAGTGCGAAAAGTGGTTTTTCAACACTAACACATGTGCGAAAAGTGGTTTTTCAACACTAACACAAGTGCGAAAAGTGGTTTTCAACACTAACACAAGTGTGAAAAGTGGTTTTTCCACACTAATACAAGTGCAAAAGTGGTTTCCTGCACCAACACAAGTGCGAAACATGGTTTTTCAACACTAACACAAGTGCGAAAAGTGGTTTTTCAACACTAACACAAGTGCGAAAAGTGGTTTTTCAACACTAACACAAGTGCGAAAAGTGGTTTTTCAACTCTAACACAAGTGCGAAAAGTGGTTTTTCAACACTAACACAAGTGCGAAAAGTGGTTTTTCAACACTAACACAAGTGCGAAAAGTGGTTTTTCCACACTAATACAAGTGTAAAGTGGTTTCCTGCACCAACACAAGTGCGAAATGTGGTTTTTCAACACTAACACAAGCGCGAAGAGTGGTTTTTCAACACCATCACAAGTGCAAAAAGTGTTTTTTCCACACTAATACAAGTGCAAAAGTGGTTTCCTGCACCAACACAAGTGCGAAAAGTGGTTTTTCAACACTAACACAAGTGCGAAAAGTGGTTTTTCAACACTAACACAAGAGCGAAAAGTGGTTTTTCCACACTAATACAATTGCAAAAGTGGTTTCCTGCACCAACACAAGTGCGAAAAGTGGTTTTTCAACACTAACACAAGTGTGAAAAGTGGTTTTTCAACACTATCACAAGTGCAAAAAGTGTTTTTTCCACACTAATACAAATGCAAAAGTGGTTTCCTGCTCCAACACAAGTGCGAAAAGTGGTTTTTCAACACTAACACAAGTGCAAAAAGTGGTTTTTCCACACTAATACAAGTGCAAAAGTGGTTTCCTGCACCAACACAAGTGCGAAAAGTGGTTTTTCAACACTAACACAAGTGCGAAAAGTGGTTTTTCAACACTAACACAAGTGCGAAAAGTGGTTTTTCCACACTAATACAATTGCAAAAGTGGTTTCCTAGACCAACACAGGTGCGAAAAGTGGTTTTTCAACACTAACACAAGTGCGAAAAGTGGTTTTTCAACACTATCACAAGTGCAAAAAGTGTTTTTTCCACACTAATGCAAGTGCAAAAGTGGTTTCCTGCACCAACACAAGTGCGAAAAGTGGTTTTTTAACACTAACACAAGTGCGAAAAGTGGTTTTTCAACACTAACACAAGTGCGAAAAGTGGTTTTTCCACACTAATACAAGTGCGAAAAGTGGTTTTTCAACACTAACACAAGTGCGAAAAGTGGTTTTTCAACACTAACACAAGTGCGAAAAGTGGTTTATCAACACTAACACAAGTGCGAAAAGTGGTTTTTCAACACTAACACAAGTGCGAAAAGTGGTTTTCCACACTAATACAAGTTCAAAAGTGGTTTCCTGCACCAACACAAGTGCGAAAAGTGGTTTTTCAACACTAACACAAGTGCGAAGAGTGGTTTTTCAACACTATCACAAGTGCAAAAAGTGTTTTTTCCACACTAATACAAGTGCAAAAGTGGTTTCCTCCACCAACACAAGTGCGAAAAGTGGTTTTTCAACACTAACACAAATGCGAAAAGTGGTTTTTCAACACTAACACAAGAGCAAAAAGTGGTTTTCCACACTAATACAAATGCAAAAGTGGTTTCCTGCACCAACACAAGTGCGAAAGTGGTTTTTCAACACTAACACAAGTGTGAAAAGTGGTTTTTCAACACTATCACAAGTGCAAAAAGTGTTTTTTCCACACTAATACAAATGCAAAAGTGGTTTCCTGCTCCAACACAAGTGCGAAAAGTGGTTTTTCAACACTAACACAAGTGCGAAAAGTGGTTTTTCCACACTAATACAAGTGCAAAAGTGGTTTCCTGCACCAACACAAGTGCGAAAAGTGGTTTTCAACACTAACTCAAGTGCGAAAAGTGTTTTTTCAACACTATCACAAGTGCAAAAAGTGTTTTTTCCACACTAATACAAGTGCAAAAGTGGTTTACTGCACCAACACAAGTGCGAAAAGTGGTTTTTCAACACTAACACAAGTGCGAAAAGTGGTTTTTCCACACTAATACAAGTGCAAAAGTGGTTTCCTGCACCAACACAAGTGCGAAAAGTGGTTTTTCAACACTAACACAAGTGCGAAAAGTGGTTTTCAACACTAACACAAGTGCGAAAAGTGGTTTTTCACCACTATCACAAGTGCAAAAAGTGTTTTTTCCACACTAATACAAGTGCAAAAGTGGTTTCCTGCACCAACACAAGTGCGAAAAGTGGTTTTTCAACACTAACACAAGTGCGAAAAGTGGTTTTTCAACACTAACCCAAGTGCGAAAAGTGTTTTTTCCACACTAATACAAGTGCAAAAGTGGTTTCCTGCACCAACACAAGTGCGAAAAGTGGTTTTTCAACACTAACACAAGTGCGAAAAGTGGTTTTTCAACACTAACACAAGTGCGAAAAGTGTTTTTTCCACACTAATACAAATGCAAAAGTGGTTTCCTGCACCAACACAAGTGCGAAAAGTGGTTTTTCAACACTAACACAAGTGCGAAAAGTGGTTTTTCAACACTAACACAAGTGCGAAAAGTGTTTTTTCCACACTAATACAAATGCAAAAGTGGTTTCCTGCTCCAACACAAGTGCGAAAAGTGGTTTTTCAACACTAACACAAGTGCGAAAAGTGGTTTTTCCACACTAATACAAGTGCAAAAGTGGTTTCCTGCACCAACACAAGTGCGAAAAGTGGTTTTCAACACTAACTCAAGTGCGAAAAGTGCTTTTTCAACACTATCACAAGTGCAAAAAGTGTTTTTTCCACACTAATACAAGTGCAAAAGTGGTTTACTGCACCAACACAAGTGCGAAAAGTGGTTTTTCAACACTAACACAAGTGCGAAAAGTGGTTTTTCCACACTAATACAAGTGCAAAAGTGGTTTCCTGCACCAACACAAGTGCGAAAAATGGTTTTTCAACACTAACACAAGTGCGAAAAGTGGTTTTTCAACACTAACACAAGTGCGAAAAGTGGTTTTTCCACACTAATACAAGTGCAAAAGTGGTTTCCTGCACCAACACAAGTGCGAAAAGTGGTTTTTCAACACTAACACAAGTGCGAAAAGTGGTTTTTCAACACTATCACAAGTGCAAAAAGTGTTTTTTCCACACTAATACAAGTGCAAAAGTGGTTTCCTGTACCAACACAAGTGCGAAAAATGGTTTTTCAACACTAACACAGGTGCGAAAATTGGTTTTTCAACACTATCCCAAGTGCAAAAAGTGTTTTTTCCACACTAATACAAGTGCAAAAGTGGTTTCCTGCACCAACACAAGTGCGAAAAGTGGTTTTTCAACACTAACACAAGTGCGAAAAGTGGTTTTTCAACACTAACACAAGTGCGAAAAGTGGTTTTTCAACACTAACACAAGTGTGAAAAGTGGTTTTTCCACACTAATACAAGTGCAAAAGTGGTTTCCTGCACCAACACAAGTGCGAAACATGGTTTTTCAACACTAAAACAAGTGCGAAAAGTGGTTTTTCAACACTAACACAAGTGCGAAAAGTGGTTTTTCAACACTATCACAAGTGCAAAAAGTGTTTTTTCCACACTAATACAAGTGCAAAAGTGGTTTCCTGCACCAACACAAGTGCGAAAAGTGGTTTTTCAACACTAACACAAGTGCGAAAAGTGGTTTTTCAACACTAACACAAGTGCGAAAAGTGGTTTTTCCACACTAATACAAGTGCAAAAGTGGTTTTTCAACACTAAGACAAGTGCAAAAAGTGGTTTTTCAACACTAACACAAGTGCAAAACGTGGTTTTTCAACACTAATACAAGTGCAAAAGTGGTTTCCTGCACCAACACAAGTGTGAAAAGTGGTTTTTCAACACTAACACAAGTGTGAAAAGTGGTTTTTCAACACTAACACAAGTGCGAAAAGTGGTTTTTCCACACTAATACAAGTGCAAAAGTGGTTTCCTGCACCAACACAATTGCGAAAAGTGGTTTTTCAACACTATCACAAGTGCGAAAAGTGGTTTTTCAACACTATCACAAGTGCAAAAAGTGTTTTTTCCACACTAATACAAGTGCAAAAGTGGTTTCCTGCACCAACACAAGTGCGAAAAGTGGTTTTTCAACACTAACACAAGTGCGAAAAGTGGTTTTTCAACACTAACACAAGTGCGAAAAGTGGTTTTCAACACTAACACAAGTGTGAAAAGTGGTTTTTCCACACTAATACAAGTGCAAAAGTGGTTTCCTGCACCAACACAAGTGCGAAACATGGTTTTTCAACACTAACACAAGTGCGAAAAGTGGTTTTTCAACACTAACACAAGTGCGAAAAGTGGTTTTTCAACACTAACACAAGTGCGAAAAGTGGTTTTTCAACTCTAACACAAGTGCGAAAAGTGGTTTTTCAACACTAACACAAGTGCGAAAAGTGGTTTTTCAACACTAACACAAGTGCGAAAAGTGGTTTTTCCACACTAATACAAGTGTAAAGTGGTTTCCTGCACCAACACAAGTGCGAAAAGTGGTTTTTCAACACTAACACAAGCGCGAAGAGTGGTTTTTCAACACCATCACAAGTGCAAAAAGTGTTTTTTCCACACTAATACAATTGCAAAAGTGGTTTCCTGCACCAACACAAGTGCGAAAAGTGGTTTTTCAACACTAACACAAGTGTGAAAAGTGGTTTTTCAACACTATCACAAGTGCAAAAAGTGTTTTTTCCACACTAATACAAATGCAAAAGTGGTTTCCTGCTCCAACACAAGTGCGAAAAGTGGTTTTTCAACACTAACACAAGTGCAAAAAGTGGTTTTTCCACACTAATACAAGTGCAAAAGTGGTTTCCTGCACCAACACAAGTGCGAAAAGTGGTTTTTCAACACTAACACAAGTGCGAAAAGTGGTTTTTCAACACTAACACAAGTGCGAAAAGTGGTTTTTCCACACTAATACAAGTGCGAAAAGTGGTTTTTCAACTCTAACACAAGTGCGAAAAGTGGTTTTTCAACACTAACACAAGTGCGAAAAGTGGTTTTTCAACACTAACACAAGTGCGAAAAGTGGTTTTTCCACACTAATACAAGTGTAAAGTGGTTTCCTGCACCAACACAAGTGCGAAAAGTGGTTTTTCAACACTAACACAAGCGCGAAGAGTGGTTTTTCAACACCATCACAAGTGCAAAAAGTGTTTTTTCCACACTAATACAATTGCAAAAGTGGTTTCCTGCACCAACACAAGTGCGAAAAGTGGTTTTTCAACACTAACACAAGTGTGAAAAGTGGTTTTTCAACACTATCACAAGTGCAAAAAGTGTTTTTTCCACACTAATACAAATGCAAAAGTGGTTTCCTGCTCCAACACAAGTGCGAAAAGTGGTTTTTCAACACTAACACAAGTGCAAAAAGTGGTTTTTCCACACTAATACAAGTGCAAAAGTGGTTTCCTGCACCAACACAAGTGCGAAAAGTGGTTTTTCAACACTAACACAAGTGCGAAAAGTGGTTTTTCAACACTAACACAAGTGCGAAAAGTGGTTTTTCCACACTAATACAATTGCAAAAGTGGTTTCCTAGACCAACACAGGTGCGAAAAGTGGTTTTTCAACACTAACACAAGTGCGAAAAGTGGTTTTTCAACACTATCACAAGTGCAAAAAGTGTTTTTCCACACTAATGCAAGTGCAAAAGTGGTTTCCTGCACCAACACAAGTGCGAAAAGTGGTTTTTTAACACTAACACAAGTGCGAAAAGTGGTTTTTCAACACTAACACAAGTGCGAAAAGTGGTTTTTCCACACTAATACAAGTGCGAAAAGTGGTTTTTCAACACTAACACAAGTGCGAAAAGTGGTTTTTCAACACTAACACAAGTGCGAAAAGTGGTTTATCAACACTAACACAAGTGCGAAAAGTGGTTTTTCAACACTAACACAAGTGCGAAAAGTGGTTTTCCACACTAATACAAGTTCAAAAGTGGTTTCCTGCACCAACACAAGTGCGAAAAGTGGTTTTTCAACACTAACACAAGTGCGAAGAGTGGTTTTTCAACACTATCACAAGTGCAAAAAGTGTTTTTTCCACACTAATACAAGTGCAAAAGTGGTTTCCTCCACCAACACAAGTGCGAAAAGTGGTTTTTCAACACTAACACAAATGCGAAAAGTGGTTTTTCAACACTAACACAAGAGCAAAAAGTGGTTTTCCACACTAATACAAATGCAAAAGTGGTTTCCTGCACCAACACAAGTGCGAAAGTGGTTTTTCAACACTAACACAAGTGTGAAAAGTGGTTTTTCAACACTATCACAAGTGCAAAAAGTGTTTTTTCCACACTAATACAAATGCAAAAGTGGTTTCCTGCTCCAACACAAGTGCGAAAAGTGGTTTTTCAACACTAACACAAGTGCGAAAAGTGGTTTTTCCACACTAATACAAGTGCAAAAGTGGTTTCCTGCACCAACACAAGTGCGAAAAGTGGTTTTCAACACTAACTCAAGTGGGAAAAGTGTTTTTTCAACACTATCACAAGTGCAAAAAGTGTTTTTTCCACACTAATACAAGTGCAAAAGTGGTTTACTGCACCAACACAAGTGCGAAAAGTGGTTTTTCAACACTAACACAAGTGCGAAAAGTGGTTTTTCCACACTAATACAAGTGCAAAAGTGGTTTCCTGCACCAACACAAGTGCGAAAAGTGGTTTTTCAAACACTAACACAAGTGCGAAAAGTGGTTTTCAACACTAACACAAGTGCGAAAAGTGGTTTTTCACCACTATCACAAGTGCAAAAAGTGTTTTTTCCACACTAATACAAGTGCAAAAGTGGTTTCCAGCACTAACACAAGTGCGAAAAGTGGTTTTTCAACACTAACACAAGTGCGAAAAGTGGTTTTTCAACACTAACCCAAGTGCGAAAAGTGTTTTTTCCACACTAATACAAGTGCAAAAGTGGTTTCCTGCACCAACACAAGTGCGAAAAGTGGTTTTTCAACACTAACACAAGTGCGAAAAGTGGTTTTTCAACACTAACACAAGTGCGAAAAGTGTTTTTTCCACACTAATACAAATGCAAAAGTGGTTTCCTGCACCAACACAAGTGCGAAAAGTGGTTTTTCAACACTAACACAAGTGCGAAAAGTGGTTTTTCAACACTAACACAAGTGCGAAAAGTGTTTTTTCCACACTAATACAAATGCAAAAGTGGTTTCCTGCTCCAACACAAGTGCGAAAAGTGGTTTTTCAACACTAACACAAGTGCGAAAAGTGGTTTTTCCACACTAATACAAGTGCAAAAGTGGTTTCCTGCACCAACACAAGTGCGAAAAGTGGTTTTCAACACTAACTCAAGTGCGAAAAGTGCTTTTTCAACACTATCACAAGTGCAAAAAGTGTTTTTTCCACACTAATACAAGTGTAAAAGTGGTTTACTGCACCAACACAAGTGCGAAAAGTGGTTTTTCAACACTAACACAAGTGCGAAAAGTGGTTTTTCCACACTAATACAAGTGCAAAAGTGGTTTCCTGCACCAACACAAGTGCGAAAAATGGTTTTTCAACACTAACACAAGTGCGAAAAGTGGTTTTTCAACACTAACACAAGTGCGAAAAGTGGTTTTTCCACACTAATACAAGTGCAAAAGTGGTTTCCTGCACCAACACAAGTGCGAAAAGTGGTTTTTCAACACTAACACAAGTGCGAAAAGTGGTTTTTCAACACTATCACAAGTGCAAAAAGTGTTTTTTCCACACTAATACAAGTGCAAAAGTGGTTTCCTGTACCAACACAAGTGCGAAAAATGGTTTTTCAACACTAACACAGGTGCGAAAATTGGTTTTTCAACACTATCCCAAGTGCAAAAAGTGTTTTTTCCACACTAATACAAGTGCAAAAGTGGTTTCCTGCACCAACACAAGTGCGAAAAGTGGTTTTTCAACACTAACACAAGTGCGAAAAGTGGTTTTTCAACACTAACACAAGTGCGAAAAGTGGTTTTTCAACACTAACACAAGTGTGAAAAGTGGTTTTTCCACACTAATACAAGTGCAAAAGTGGTTTCCTGCACCAACACAAGTGCGAAACATGGTTTTTCAACACTAACACAAGTGCGAAAAGTGGTTTTTCAACACTAACACAAGTGCGAAAAGTGGTTTTTCAACACTATCACAAGTGCAAAAAGTGTTTTTTCCACACTAATACAAGTGCAAAAGTGGTTTCCTGCACCAACACAAGTGCGAAACGTGGTTTTTCAACACTAACACAAGTGCGAAAAGTGGTTTTTCAACACTAACACAAGTGCGAAAAGTGGTTTTTCAACACTAACACAAGTGCGAAAAGTGGTTTTTCAACTCTAACACAAGTGCGAAAAGTGGTTTTTCAACACTAACACAAGTGCGAAAAGTGGTTTTTCAACACTAACACAAGTGCGAAAAGTGGTTTTTCCACACTAATACAAGTGCAAAAGTGGTTTCCTGCACCAACACAAGTGCGAAAAGTGGTTTTTCAACACTAACACAAGCGCGAAGAGTGGTTTTTCAACACTATCACAAGTGCAAAAAGTGTTTTTTCCACACTAATACAAGTGCAAAAGTGGTTTCCTGCACCAACACAAGTGCGAAAAGTGGTTTTTCAACACTAACACAAGTGCGAAAAGTGGTTTTTCAACACTAACACAAGAGCGAAAAGTGGTTTTTCCACACTAATACAATTGCAAAAGTGGTTTCCTGCACCAACACAAGTGCGAAAAGTGGTTTTTCAACACTAACACAAGTGTGAAAAGTGGTTTTTCAACACTATCACAAGTGCAAAAAGTGTTTTTTCCACACTAATACAAATGCAAAAGTGGTTTCCTTCTCCAACACAAGTGCGAAAAGTGGTTTTTCAACACTAACACAAGTGCGAAAAGTGGTTTTTCAACACTAACACAAGTGCGAAAAGTGGTTTTTCCACACTAATACAATTGCAAAAGTGGTTTACTCGACCAACACAGGTGCGAAAAGTGGTTTTTCAACACTAACACAAGTGCGAAAAGTGGTTTTTCAACACTATCACAAGTGCAAAAAGTGTTTTTTCCACACTAATGCAAGTGCAAAAGTGGTTTCCTGCACCAACACAAGTGCGAAAAGTGGTTTTTTAACACTAACACAAGTGCGAAAAGTGGTTTTTCAACACTAACACAAGTGCGAAAAGTGGTTTTTCCACACTAATACAAGTGCGAAAAGTGGTTTTTCAATACTAACACAAGTGCGAAAAGTGGTTTTTCAACACTAACACAAGTGCGAAAAGTGGTTTTTCAACACTAACACAAGTGCGAAAAGTGGTTTTTCAACACTAACACAAGTGCGAAAAGTGGTTTTCCACACTAATACAAGTGCAAAAGTGGTTTCCTGCAACAACACAAGTGCGAAAAGTGGTTTTTCAACACTAACACAAGTGCGAAGAGTGGTTTTTCAACACTATCACAAGTGCAAAAAGTGTTTTTTCCACACTAATACAAGTGCAAAAGTGGTTTCCTGCACCAACACAAGTGCGAAAAGTGGTTTTTCAACACTAACACAAATGCGAAAAGTGGTTTTTCAACACTAACACAAGAGCAAAAAGTGGTTTTCCACACTAATACAAATGCAAAAGTGGTTTCCTGCACCAACACAAGTGCGAAAGTGGTTTTTCAACACTAACACAAGTGTGAAAAGTGGTTTTTCAACACTATCACAAGTGCAAAAAGTGTTTTTTCCACACTAATACAAATGCAAAAGTGGTTTCCTGCTCCAACACAAGTGCGAAAAGTGGTTTTTCAACACTAACACAAGTGCGAAAAGTGGTTTTTCCACACTAATACAAGTGCAAAAGTGGTTTCCTGCACCAACACAAGTGCGAAAAGTGGTTTTCAACACTAACTCAAGTGCGAAAAGTGTTTTTTCAACACTATCACAAGTGCAAAAAGTGTTTTTTCCACACTAATACAAGTGCAAAAGTGGTTTACTGCACCAACACAAGTGCGAAAAGTGGTTTTTCAACACTAACACAAGTGCGAAAAGTGGTTTTTCCACACTAATACAAGTGCAAAAGTGGTTTCCTGCACCAACACAAGTGCGAAAAGTGGTTTTTCAACACTAACACAAGTGCGAAAAGTGGTTTTTCAACACTAACACAAGTGCGAAAAGTGGTTTTTCACCACTATCACAAGTGCAAAAAGTGTTTTTTCCACACTAATACAAGTGCAAAAGTGGTTTCCTGCACCAACACAAGTGCGAAAAGTGGTTTTTCAACACTAACACAAGTGCGAAAAGTGGTTTTTCCACACTAATACAAGTGCAAAAGTGGTTTCCTGCACCAACACAAGTGCGAAAAGTGGTTTTTCAACACTAACACAAGTGCGAAAAGTGGTTTTTCAACACTAACACAAGTGCGAAAAGTGGTTTTTCACCACTATCACAAGTGCAAAAAGTGTTTTTTCCACACTAATACAAGTGCAAAAGTGGTTTCCTGCACCAACACAAGTGCGAAAAGTGGTTTTTCAACACTAACACAAGTGCGAAAAGTGGTTTTTCAACACTAACACAAGTGCGAAAAGTGTTTTTTCCACACTAATACAAATGCAAAAGTGGTTTCCTGCACCAACACAAGTGCGAAAAGTGGTTTTTCAACACTAACACAAGTGCGAAAAGTGGTTTTTCAACACTATCACAAGTGCAAAAAGTGTTTTTTCCACACTAATACAAGTGCAAAAGTGGTTTCCTGTACTAACACAAGTGCGAAAAATGGTTTTTCAACACTAACACAAGTGCGAAAATTGGTTTTTCAACACTATCCCAAGTGCAAAAAGTGTTTTTTCCACACTAATACAAGTGCAAAAGTGGTTTCCTGCACCAACACAAGTGCGAAATGTGGTTTTTCAACACTAACACAAGTGCGAAAAGTGGTTTTTCAACACTAACACAAGTGCGAAAAGTGGTTTTTCAACACTAACACAAGTGTGAAAAGTGGTTTTTCCACACTAATACAAGTGCAAAAGTGGTTTCCTGCACCAACACAAGTGCGAAACATGGTTTTTCAACACTAACACAAGTGCGAAAAGTGGTTTTTCAACACTAACACAACTGCGAAAAGTGGTTTTTCAACACTATCACAAGTGCAAAAAGTGTTTTTTCCACACTAATACAAGTGCAAAAGTGGTTTCCTGCACCAACACAAGTGCGAAACGTGGTTTTTCAACACTAACACAAGTGCGAAAAGTGGTTTTTCAATACTAACACAAGTGCGAAAAGTGGTTTTTCAACACTAACACAAGTGCGAAAAGTGGTTTTTCAACACTAACACAAGTGCGAAAAGTGGTTTTTCAACACTAACACAAGTGCGAAAAGTGGTTTTTCAACACTAACACAAGTGCGAAAAGTGGTTTTTCCACACTAATACAAGTGCAAAAGTGGTTTCCTGCACCAACACAAGTGCGAAAAGTGGTTTTTCAACACTAACACAAGCGCGAAGAGTGGTTTTTCAACACTATCACAAGTGCAAAAAGTGTTTTTTCCACACTAATACAAGTGAAAAAGTGGTTTCCTGCACCAACACAAGTGCGAAAAGTGGTTTTTCAACACTAACACAAGTGCGAAAAGTGGTTTTTCAACACTAACACAAGAGCGAAAAGTGGTTTTTCCACACTAATACAAGTGCAAAAGTGGTTTCCTGCACCAACACAAGTGCGAAAAGTGGTTTTTCAACACTAACACAAGTGTGAAAAGTGGTTTTTCAACACTATCACAAGTGCAAAAAGTGTTTTTTCCACACTAATACAAATGCCAAAGTGGTTTCCTGCTCCAACACAAGTGCGAAAAGTGGTTTTTCAACACTAACACAAGTGCAAAAGTGGTTTTTCCACACTAATACAAGTGCAAAAGTGGTTTCCTGCACCAACACAAGTGCGAAAAGTGGTTTTTCAACACTAACACAAGTGCGAAAAGTGGTTTTTCAACACTAACACAAGTGTGAAAAGTGGTTTTTCCACACTAATACAATTGCAAAAGTGGTTTCCTAGACCAACACAGGTGCGAAAAGTGGTTTTTCAACACTAACACAAGTGCGAAAAGTGGTTTTTCAACACTATCACAAGTGCAAAAAGTGTTTTTTCCACACTAATGCAAGTGCAAAAGTGGTTTCCTGCACCAACACAAGTGCGAAAAGTGGTTTTTTAACACTAACACAAGTGCGAAAAGTGGTTTTTCAACACTAACACAAGTGCGAAAAGTGGTTTTTCCACACTAATACAAGTGCAAAAGTGGTTTCCTGCACCAACACAAGTGCGAAAAGTGGTTTTTCAACAGTAACACAAGTGCGAAATGTGGTTTTTCAACACTATCACAAGTGCAAAAAGTGTTTTTTCCACACTAATACAAGTGCAAAAGTGGTTTCCTGCACCAACACAAGTGCGAAAAGTGGTTTTTCAACACTAACACAAGTGCGAAAAGTGGTTTTTCAACACTAACACAAGTGCGAAAAGTGGTTTTTCCACACTAATACAAGTGCAAAAGTGGTTTCCTGCACCAACACAAGTGTGAAAAGTGGTTTTTCAACACTAACATAAGTGTGAAAAGTGGTTTTTCAACACTATCACAAGTGCAAAAAGTGTTTTTTCCACACTAATACAAGTGCAAAAGTGGTTTCCTGCACCAACACAAGTGCGAAAAGTGGTTTTTCAACACTAACACAAGTGCGAAAAGTGGTTTTTCAACACTAACACAAGTGCGAAAAGTGGTTTTTCACCACTATCACAAGTGCAAAAAGTGTTTTTTCCACACTAATGCAAGTGCAAAAGTGGTTTCCTATACCAACACAAGTGCGAAAAGTGGTTTTTCAACACTAACGCAAGTGCGCAAAGTGGTTTTTCAACACTAACCCAAGTGCGAAAAGTGTTTTTTCCACACTAATACAAGTGCAAAAGTGGTTTCCTGCACCAACACAAGTGCGAAAAGTGGTTTTTCAACACTAACACAAGTGTGAAAAGTGGTTTTTCAACACTATCACAAGTGCAAAAAGTGTTTTTTCCACACTAATACAAATGCAAAAGTGGTTTCCTGCTCCAACACAAGTGCGAAAAGTGGTTTTTCAACACTAACACAAGTGCGAAAAGTGGTTTTTCCACACTAATACAAGTGCAAAAGTGGTTTCCTGCACCAACACAAGTGCGAAAAGTGGTTTTCAACACTAACTCAATTGCGAAAAGTGGTTTTTCAACACTATCACAAGTGCAAAAAGTGTTTTTTCCACACTAATACAAGTGCAAAAGTGGTTTACTGCACCAACACAAGTGCGAAAAGTGGTTTTTCAACACTAACACAAGTGCGAAAAGTGGTTTTTCCACACTAACACAAGTGCGAAAAGTGGTTTTTCAACACTAACACAAGTGCGAAAAGTGGTTTTTCAACACTAACACAAGTGCGAAAAGTGGTTTTTCAACACTAACACAAGTGCGAAAAGTGGTTTTTCCACACTAATACAAGTGCAAAAGTGGTTTCCTGCACCAACACAAGTGCGAAAAGTGGTTTTTCAACACTAACACAAGTGCGAAGAGTGGTTTTTCAACACTATCACAAGTGCAAAAAGTGTTTTTTCCAGACTAATACAAGTGCAAAAGTGGTTTCCTGCACCAACACAAGTGCGAAAAGTGGTTTTTCAACACTAACACAAGTGCGAAAAGTGGTTTTTCAACACTAACACAAGAGTGAAAAGTGGTTTTTCCACACTAATACAAATGCAAAAGTGGTTTCCTGCACCAACACAGGTGCGAAAGTGGTTTTTCAACACTAACACAAGTGTGAAAAGTGGTTTTTCAACACTATCACAAGTGCAAAAAGTGTTTTTTCCACACTAATACAAATGCAAAAGTGGTTTCCTGCTCCAACACAAGTGCGAAAAGTGGTTTTTCAACACTAACACAAGTGCGAAAAGTGGTTTTTCCACACTAATACAAGTGCAAAAGTGGTTTCCTGCGCCAACACAAGTGCGAAAAGTGGTTTTCAACACTAACTCAAGTGCGAAAAGTGGTTTTTCAACACTATCACAAGTGCAAAAAGTGTTTTTTACACACTAATACAAGTGCAAAAGTGGTTTACTGCACCAACACAAGTGCGAAAAGTGGTTTTTCAACACTAACACAAGTGCGAAAAGTGGTTTTTCCACACTAATACAAGTGCAAAAGTGGTTTCCTGCACCAACACAAGTGTGAAAAGTGGTTTTTCAACACTAACACAAGTGCGAAAAGTGGTTTTTTTCAACACTAACACAAGTGCGAAAAGTGGTTTTTCACCACTATCACAAGGGCAAAAAGTGTTTTTTCCACACTAATACAAGTGCAAAAGTGGTTTCCTGCACCAACACAAGTGCGAAAAGTGGTTTTTCAACACTAACACAATAATAATAATAATAATAATTCATTTATTTTGTATAGCGCTTTTCCAGAAGCCCAAGTGCGAAAAGTGGTTTTTCAACACTAACCCAAGTGCGAAAAGTATTTTTTCCACACTAATACAAGTGCAAAAGTGGTTTCCTGCACCAACACAAGTGCGAAAAGTGGTTTTTCAACACTAACACAAGTGCGAAAAGTGGTTTTTCAACACTAACACAAGTGCGAAAAGTGTTTTTTCCACACTAATACAAGTGCAAAAGTGGTTTCCTGCACCAACACAAGTGCGAAAAGTGGTTTTTCAACACTAACACAAGTGCGAAAAGTGGTTTTTCAACACTATCACAAGTGCAAAAAGTGTTTTTTCCACACTAATACAAGTGCAAAAGTGGTTTCCTGCACCAACACAAGTGCGAAAAATGGTTTTTCAACACTAACACAAGTGCGAAAATTGGTTTTTCAACACTATCCCAAGTGCAAAAAATGTTTTTTCCACACTAATACAAGTGCAAAAGTGGTTTCAAGCAACAACACAAGTGCGAAAAGTGGTTTTTCAACACTAACACAAGTGCGAAAAGTGGTTTTTCAACACTAACACAAGTGCGAAAAGTGGTTTTTCAACACTAACACAAGTGCGAAAAGTGGTTTTTCAACACTAACACAAGTGCGAAAAGTGGTTTTTCCACAATAATACAAGTGCAAAAGTGGTTTCCTGCACCAACACAAGTGCGAAACATGGTTTTTCAACACTAACACAAGTGCGAAAAGTGGTTTTTCAACACTAACACAAGTGCGAAAAGTGGTTTTTCAACACTATCACAAGTGCAAAAAGTGTTTTTTCCACACTAATACAAGTGCAAAAGTGGTTTCCTGCACCAACACAAGTGCGAAACGTGGTTTTTCAACACTAACACAAGTGCGAAAATTGGTTTTTCAACACTAACACAAGTGCGAAAAGTCGTTTTTCAACACTAACACAAGTGTGAAAAGTGGTTTTTCAACACTAACACAAGTGCGAAAAGTGGTTTTTCAACACTAACACAAGTGCAAAAAGTGGTTTTTCCACACTAATACAAGTGCAAAAGTGGTTTCCTGCACCAACACAAGTGCGAAAAGTGGTTTTTCAACACTAACACAAGTGCAAAGGGTGGTTTTTCAACACTATCACAAGTGCAAAAAGTGTTTTTTCCACACTAATACAAGTGCAAAAGTGGTTTCCTGCACCAACACAAGTGCGAAAAGTGGTTTTTCAACACTAACACAAGTGCGAAAAGTGGTTTATCAACACTAACACAAGACCGAAAAGTGGTTTTGCCACACTAATACAATTGCAAAAGTGGTTTCCTGCACCAACACAAGTGCGAAAAGTGGTTTTTCAACACTAACACAAGTGTGAAAAGTGGTTTTTCAACACTATCACAAGTGCAAAAAGTGTTTTTTCCACACTAATACAAATGTAAAAGTGGTTTCCTGCTCCAACACAAGTGCGAAAAGTGGTTTTTCAACACTAACACAAGTGCAAAAAGTGTTTTTTCCACACTAATACAAGTGCAAAAGTGGTTTCCTGCACCAACACAAGTGCGAAAAGTGGTTTTTCAACACTAACACAAGTGCGAAAAGTGGTTTTTCAACACTAACACAAGTGCGAAAAGTGGTTTTTCCACACTAATACAATTGCAAAAGTGGTTTCCTAGACCAACACAGGTGCGAAAAGTGGTTTTTCAACACTAACACAAGTGCGAAAAGTGGTTTTTCAACACTATCACAAGTGCAAAAAGTGTTTTTTCCACACTAATGCAAGTGCAAAAGTGGTTTCCTGCACCAACACAAGTGCGAAAAGTGGTTTTTTAACACTAACACAAGTGCGAAAAGTGGTTTTTCAACACTAACACAAGTGCGAAAAGTGGTTTTTCCACACTAATACAAGTGCAAAAGTGGTTTCCTGCACCAACACAAGTGTGAAAAGTGGTTTTTCAACACTAACACAAGTGCGAAAAGTGGTTTTTCAACACTAACACAAGTGCGAAAAGTGGTTTTTCCACACTAATACAAGTGCAAAAGTGGTTTTCCACACTAATACAAGTGCAAAAGTGGTTTCCTCCACCAACACAAGTGCGAAAAGTGGTTTTTCAACACTAACACAAGTGCGAAGAGTGGTTTTTCAACACTATCACAAGTGCAAAAAGTGTTTTTTCCACACTAATACAAGTGCAAAAGTGGTTTCCTGCACCAACACAAGTGCGAAAAGTGGTTTTTCAACACTAACACAAGTGCGAAAAGTGGTTTTTCAACACTAACACAAGTGCGAAAAGTGGTTTTTCAACACTAACACAAGTGCGAAAAGTGGTTTTTCAACACTAACACAAGTGCGAAAAGTGGTTTTTCCACAATAATACAAGTGCAAAAGTGGTTTCCTGCACCAACACAAGTGCGAAACATGGTTTTTCAACACTAACACAAGTGCGAAAAGTGGTTTTTCAACACTAACACAAGTGCGAAAAGTGGTTTTTCAACACTATCACAAGTGCAAAAAGTGTTTTTTCCACACTAATACAAGTGCAAAAGTGGTTTCCTGCACCAACACAAGTGCAAAACGTGGTTTTTCAACACTAACACAAGTGCGAAAAGTGGTTTTTCAACACAAACACAAGTGCGAAAAGTGGTTTTTCAACACTAACACAAGTGTGAAAAGTGGTTTTTCAACACTAACACAAGTGCGAAAAGTGGTTTTTCAACACTAACACAAGTGCAAAAAGTGGTTTTTCCACACTAATACAAGTGCAAAAGTGGTTTCCTGCACCAACACAAGTGCGAAAAGTGGTTTTTCAACACTAACACAAGTGCAAAGAGTGGTTTTTCAACACTATCACAAGTGCAAAAAGTGTTTTTTCCACACTAATACAAGTGCAAAAGTGGTTTCCTGCACCAACACAAGTGCGAAAAGTGGTTTTTCAACACTAACACAAGTGCGAAAAGTGGTTTTTCAACACTAACACAAGACCGAAAAGTGGTTTTGCCACACTAATACAATTGCAAAAGTGGTTTCCTGCACCAACACAAGTGCGAAAAGTGGTTTTTCAACACTAACACAAGTGTGAAAAGTGGTTTTTCAACACTATCACAAGTGCAAAAAGTGTTTTTTCCACACTAATGCAAGTGCAAAAGTGGTTTCCTGCACCAACACAAGTGCGAAAAGTGGTTTTTTAACACTAACACAAGTGCGAAAAGTGGTTTTTCAACACTAACACAAGTGCGAAAAGTGGTTTTTCCACACTAATACAAGTGCAAAAGTGGTTTCCTGCACCAACACAAGTGTGAAAAGTGGTTTTTCAACACTAACACAAGTGCGAAAAGTGGTTTTTCAACACTAACACAAGTGCGAAAAGTGGTTTTTCCACACTAATACAAGTGCAAAAGTGGTTTCCTGCACCAACACAAGTGTGAAAAGTGGTTTTTCAACACTAACATAAGTGTGAAAAGTGGTTTTTCAACACTATCACAAGCGCAAAAAGTGTTTTTTCCACACTAATACAAGTGCAAAAGTGGTTTCCTGCACCAACACAAGTGCGAAAAGTGGTTTTTCAACACTAACACAAGTGCGAAAAGTGGTTTTTCAACACTAACACAAGTGCGAAAAGTGGTTTTTCACCACTATCACAAGTGCAAAAAGTGTTTTTTCCACACTAATACAAGTGCAAAAGTGGTTTCCTGCACCAACACAAGTGCGAAAAGTGGTTTTTCAACACTAACACAAGTGCGCAAAGTGGTTTTTCAACACTAACCCAAGTGCGAAAAGTGTTTTTTCCACACTAATACAAGTGCAAAAGTGGTTTCCTGCACCAACACAAGTGCAAAAAGTGGTTTTTCAACACTAACACAAGTGCGAAAAGTGGTTTTTCAACACTATCACAAGTGCAAAAAGTGTTTTTTCCACACTAATACAAGTGCAAAAGTGGTTTCCTGCACCAACACAAGTGCGAAAAGTGGTTTTTCAACACTATCACAAGTGCAAAAAGTGTTTTTTCCAAACTAATACATGTGCAAAAGTGGTTTACTGCACCAACACAAGTGCGAAAAGTGGTTTTTCAACACTAACACAAGTGCGAAAAGTGGTTTTTCAACACTAACACAAGTGCGAAAAGTGGTTTTTCCACACTAATACAATTGCAAAAGTGGTTTCCTAGACCAACACAGGTGCGAAAAGTGGTTTTTCAACACTAACATAAGTGCGAAATGTGGTTTTTCAACACTATCACAAGTGCAAAAAGTGTTTTTTCCACACTAATACAAGTGCAAAAGTGGTTTCCTGCACCAACACAAGTGCGAAAAGTGGTTTTTCAACACTAACACAAGTGCGAAAAGTGGTTTTTCAACACTAACACAAGTGCGAAAAGTGGTTTTTCAACACTATCACAAGTGCAAAAAGTGTTTTTTCCACACTAATACAAGTGCAAAAGTGGTTTCCTGCAACAACACAAGTGCGAAAAGTGGTTTTTCAACACTAACACAAGTGCGAAAAGTGGTTTTTCAACACTAACACAAGAGCGAAAAGTGGTTTTTCCACACTAATACAATTGCAAAAGTGGTTTCCTGCACCAACACAAGTGCGAAAAGTGGTTTTTCAACACTAACACAAGTGTGAAAAGTGGTTTTTCAACACTATCACAAGTGCAAAAAGTGTTTTTTCCACACTAATACAAATGCAAAAGTGGTTTCCTGCTCCAACACAAGTGCGAAAAGTGGTTTTTCAACACTAACACAAGTGCGAAAAGTGGTTTTTCCACACTAATACAAGTGCAAAAGTAGTTTCCTGCACCAACACAAGTGCGAAAAGTGGTTTTTCAACACTATCACAAGTGCAAAAAGTGTTTTTTCCACACTAATACAAGTGCAAAAGTGGTTTCCTGCACCAACACAAGTGCGAAAAGTGGTTTTTCAACACTAACACAAGTGCGAAAAGTGGTTTTTCAACACTAACACAAGTGCGAAAAGTGGTTTTTCAACACTATCACAAGTGCAAAAAGTGTTTTTTCCACACTAATACAAGTGCAAAAGTGGTTTCCTGCACCAACACAAGTGCGAAAAGTGGTTTTTCAACACTAACACAAGTGCGAAAAGTGGTTTTTCAACACTAACACAAGTGCGAAAAGTGGTTTTTCAACACTATCACAAGTGCAAAAAGTGTTTTTTCCACACTAATACAAGTGCAAAAGTGGTTTCCTGCACCAACACAAGTGCGAAAAGTGGTTTTTCAACACTAACACAAGTGCGAAAAGTGGTTTTTCAACACTAACACAAGTGCGAAAAGTGGTTTTTCCACACTAATACAATTGCAAAAGTGGTTTCCTGCACCAACACAAGTGCGAAAAGTGGTTTTTCAACACTAACACAAGTGCGAAAAGTGGTTATTCAACACTAACACAAGTGCGAAAAGTGGTTTTTCCACACTAATACAAGTGCAAAAGTGGTTTCCTACACCAACACAATTGCGAAAAGTGGTTTTTCAACACTAACACAAGTGCGAAAAGTGGTTTTTCAACACTATCACAAGTGCAAAAAGTGTTTTTTCCACATTAATACAATTGCAAAAGTGGTTTCCTGCACCAACACAAGTGCGAAAAGTGGTTTTTCAACACTAACACAAGTGCGAGAAGTGGTTTTTCAACACTAACACAAGTGCAAAAAGTGGTTTTTCACCACTATCACAAGTGCAAAAAGTGTTTTTTCCACACTAATACAAGTGCAAAAGTGGTTTCCTGCACCAACACAAGTGCGAAAAGTGGTTTTTCAACACTATCACAAGTGCAAAAAGTGTTTTTTCCACACTAATACAAGTGCAAAAGTGGTTTACTGCACCAACACAAGTGCGAAAAGTGGTTTTTCAACACTAACACAAGTGCGAAAAGTGGTTTTTCAACACTAACACAAGTGCGAAAAGTGGTTTTTCCACACTAATACAGGTGCAAAAGTGATTTCCTGCACCAACACAAGTGTGAAAAGTGGTTTTTCAACACTAACATAAGTGCGAAATGTGGTTTTTCAACACTATCACAAGTGCAAAAAGTGTTTTTTCCACACTAATACAAGTGCAAAAGTGGTTTCCTGCACCAACACAAGTGCGAAAAGTGGTTTTTCAACACTAACACAAGTACGAAAAGTGGTTTTTCAACACTAACACAAGTGCGAAAAGTGGTTTCCTGCACCAACACAAGTGCGAAAAGTGGTTTTTCAACACTATCACAAGTGCGAAAAGTGGTTTTTCAACACTAACACAAGTGCGAAAAGTGGTTTTTCCACACTAATACAATTGCAAAAGTGGTTTCCTGCACCAACACAAGTGCGAAAAGTGGTTTTTCAACACTAACACAAGTGCGAAAAGTGGTTATTCAACACTAACCCAAGTGCGAAAAGTGGTTTTTCCACACTAATACAAGTGCAAAAGTGGTTTCCTACACCAACACAATTGCGAAAAGTGGTTTTTCAACACTAACACAAGTGCGAAAAGTGGATTTTCAACACTATCACAAGTGCAAAAAGTGTTTTTTCCACACTAATACAATTGCAAAAGTGGTTTCCTGCACCAACACAAGTGCGAAAAGTGGTTTTTCAACACTAACACAAGTGCGAGAAGTGGTTTTTCAACACTAACACAAGTGCAAAAAGTGGTTTTTCACCACTATCACAAGTGTAAAAAGTGTTTTTTCCACACTAATACAAGTGCAAAAGTGGTTTCCTGCACCAACACAAGTGCGAAAAGTGGTTTTTCAACACTATCACAAGTGCAAAAAGTGTTTTTTCCACACTAATACAAGTGCAAAAGAGGTTTACTGCACCAACACAAGTGCGAAAAGTGGTTTTTCAACACTAACACAAGTGCGAAAAGTGGTTTTTCAACACTAACACATGTGCGAAAAGTGGTTTTTCCACACTAATACAGGTGCAAAAGTGATTTCCTGCACCAACACAAGTGCGAAAAGTGGTTTTTCAACACTAACATAAGTGCGAAATGTGGTTTTTCAACACTATCACAAGTGCAAAAAGTGTTTTTTCCACACTAATACAAGTGCAAAAGTGGTTTCCTGCACCAACACAAGTGCGAAAAGTGGTTTTTCAACACTAACACAAGTACGAAAAGTGGTTTTTCAACACTAACACAAGTGCGAAAAGTGGTTTCCTGCACCAACACAAGTGCGAAAAGTGGTTTTTCAACACTATCACAAGTGCGAAAAGTGGTTTTTCAACACTAACACAAGTGCGAAAAGTGGTTTTTCCACACTAATACAATTGCAAAAGTGGTTTCCTGCACCAACACAAGTGCGAAAAGTGGTTTTTCAACACTAACACAAGTGCGAAAAGTGGTTATTCAACACTAACACAAGTGCGAAAAGTGGTTTTTCCACACTAATACAAGTGCAAAAGTGGTTTCCTACACCAACACAATTGCGAAAAGTGGTTTTTCAACACTAACACAAGTGCGAAAAGTGGTTTTTCAACACTATCACAAGTGCAAAAAGTGTTTTTTCCACACTAATACAATTGCAAAAGTGGTTTCCTGCACCAACACAAGTGCGAAAAGTGGTTTTTCAACACTAACACAAGTGCGAGAAGTGGTTTTTCAACACTAACACAAGTGCAAAAAGTGGTTTTTCACCACTATCACAAGTGCAAAAAGTGTTTTTTCCACACTAATACAAGTGCAAAAGTGGTTTCCTGCACCAACACAAGTGCGAAAAGTGGTTTTTCAACACTATCACAAGTGCAAAAAGTGTTTTTTCCACACTAATACAAGTGCAAAAGTGGTTTACTGCACCAACACAAGTGCGAAAAGTGGTTTTTCAACACTAACACAAGTGCGAAAAGTGGTTTTTCAACACTAACACATGTGCGAAAAGTGGTTTTTCCACACTAATACAGGTGCAAAAGTGATTTCCTGCACCAACACAAGTGCGAAAAGTGGTTTTTCAACACTAACATAAGTGCGAAATGTGGTTTTTCAACACTATCACAAGTGCAAAAAGTGTTTTTTCCACACTAATACAAGTGCAAAAGTGGTTTCCTGCACCAACACAAGTGCGAAAAGTGGTTTTTCAACACTAACACAAGTACGAAAAGTGGTTTTTCAACACTAACACAAGTGCGAAAAGTGGTTTCCTGCACCAACACAAGTGCGAAAAGTGGTTTTTCAACACTAACACAAGTGCGAAAAGTGGTTTTTCAACACTAACACAAGTGCGAAAAGTGGTTTTTCACCACTATCACAAGTGCAAAAAGTGTTTTTTCCACACTAATACAAGTGCAAAAGTGGTTTCCTGCACCAACACAAGTGCAAAAAGTGGTTTTTCAACACTAACACAAGTGCGCAAAGTGGTTTTTCAACACTAACCCAAGTGCGAAAAGTGTTTTTTCCACACTAATACAAGTGCAAAAGTGGTTTCCTGCACCAACAAAAGTGCGAAAAGTGGTTTTTCAACACTAACACAAGTGCGAAAAGTGGTTTTTCAACACTATCACAAGTGCAAAAAGTGTTTTTTCCACACTAATACAAGTGCAAAAGCGGTTTCCTGCACCAACACAAGTGCGAAAAGTGGTTTTTCAACACTATCACAAGTGCAAAAAGTGTTTTTTCCAAACTAATACATGTGCAAAAGTGGTTTACTGCACCAACACAAGTGCGAAAAGTGGTTTTTCAACACTAACACAAGTGCGAAAAGTGGTTTTTCAACACTAACATAAGTGCGAAAAGTGGTTTTTCCACACTAATACAATTGCAAAAGTGGTTTCCTAGACCAACACAGGTGCGAAAAGTGGTTTTTCAACACTAACACAAGTGCAAAAAGTGGTTTTTCAACACTATCACTAGTGCAAAAAGTGTTTTTTCCACACTAATACAAGTGCAAAAGTGGTTTCCTGCACCAACACAAGTGCGAAAAGTGGATTTTTAACACTAACACAAGTGCGAAAAGTGGTTTTTCAACACTAACACAAGTGCGAAAAGTGGTTTTTCCACACTAATACAAGTGCAAAAGTGGTTTCCTGCACCAACACAAGTGCGAAAAGTGGTTTTTCAACACTAACATAAGTGCAAAATGTGGTTTTTCAACACTATCACAAGTGCAAAAAGTGTTTTTCCCACACTAATACAAGTGCAAAAGTGGTTTCCTGCACCAACACAAGTGCGAAAAGTGGTTTTTCAACACTAACACAAGTGCGAAAAGTGGTTTTTCAACACTAACACAAGTGCGAAAAGTGGTTTTTCAACACTATCACAAGTGCAAAAAGTGTTTTTTCCACACTAATACAAGTGCAAAAGTGGTTTCCTGCACCAACACAAGTGCGAAAAGTGGTTTTTCAACACTAACTCAAGTGCGAAAAGTGGTTTTTCAACACTAACACAAGAGCGAAAAGTGTTTTTTCCACACTAATACAATTGCAAAAGTGGTTTCCTGCACCAACACAAGTGCGAAAAGTGGTTTTTCAACACTAACACAAGTGTGAAAAGTGGTTTTTCAACACTATCACAAGTGCAAAAAGTGTTTTTTCCACACTAATACAAATGCAAAAGGGGTTTCCTGCTCCAACACAAGTGCGAAAAGTGGTTTATCAACACTAACACAAGTGCGAAAAGTGGTTTTTCCACACTAATACAAGTGCAAAAAGTGTTTTTTCCACACTAATGTAAGTGCAAAAGTGGTTTCCTGCACCAACACAAGTGCGAAAAGTGGTTTTTCAACACTAACACAAGTGCGAAAAGTGGTTTTTCAACACTATCACAAGTGCAAAAAGTGTTTTTTTCCACACTAATACAAGTGCAAAAGTGGTTTCCTGCACCAACACAAGTGCGAAAAGTGGTTTTTTAACACTAACACAAGTGCGAAAAGTGGTTTTTCAACACTAACACAAGTGCGAAAAGTGGTTTTTCCACACTAATACAAGTGCAAAAGTGGTTTCCTGCACCAACACAAGTGCAAAAAGTGGTTTTTCAACACTAACACAAGTGCGAAATGTGGTTTTTCAACACTATCACAATTGCAACAAGTGTTTTTTCCACACTAATACAAGTGCAAAAGTGGTTTCCTGCACCAACACAAGTGCGAAAAGTGGTTTTTCAACACTAACACAAGTGCGAAAAGTGGTTTTTCAACACTAACACAAGTGCGAAAAGTGGTGTTTCAACACTAACACAAGTGCGAAAAGTCGTTTTTCAACACTAATACAAGTGCGAAAAGTGGTTTTTCCACACTAATACAAGTGCAAAAGTGGTTTCCTGCACCAACACAAGTGCGAAAAGTGGTTTTTCAACACTAACACAAGTGCGAAAAGTGGTTTTTCAACACTATCACAAGTGCAAAAAGTGTTTTTTCCACACTAATACAAGTGCAAAAGTGGTTTCCTGCACCAACACAAGTGCAAAAAATGGTTTTTCAACACTAACACAAGTGCGAAAATTGGTTTTTCAACACTATCCCAAGTGCAAAAAGTGTTTTTTCCACACTAATACAAGTGCAAAATTGGTTTCCTGCACCAACACAAGTGCGAAAAGTGGTTTTTCAACACTAACACAAGTGCGAAAAGTGGTTTTTCAACACTAACACAAGTGCGAAAAGTGGTTTTTCAACACTAACACAAGTGCGAAAAGTGGTTTTTCCACACTAATACAAGTGCAAAAGTGGTTTCCTGCACCAACACAAGTGCGAAACATGGTTTTTCAACACTAACACAAGTGCGAAAAGTGGTTTTTCAACACTAACACAAGTGCGAAAAGTGGTTTTTCAACACTATCACAAGTGCAAAAAGTGTTTTTTCCACACTAATACAAGTGCAAAAGTGGTTTCCTGCACCAACACAAGTGCGAAACGTGGTTTTTCAACACTAACACAAGTGCGAAAAGTGGTTTTTTCAACACTAACACAAGTGCGAAAAGTGGTTTTTCAACACTAACACAAGTGTGAAAAGTGGTTTTTCAACACTAACACAAGTGCGAAAAGTGGTTTTTCAACACTAACACTAGTGCAAAAAGTGGTTTTTCCACACTAATACAAGTGCAAAAGTGGTTTCCTGCACCAACACAAGTGCGAAAAGTGGTTTTTCAACACTAACACAAGTGCGAAGAGTGGTTTTTCAACACTATCACAAGTGCAAAAAGTGTTTTTTCCACACTAATACAAGTGCAAAAGTGGTTTCCTGCACCAACACAAGTGCGAAAAGTGGTTTTTCAACACTAACACAAGTGCGAAAAGTGGTTTTTCAACACTAACACAAGACCGAAAAGTGGTTTTGCCACACTAATACAATTGCAAAAGTGGTTTCCTGCACCAACACAAGTGCGGAAAGTGGTTTTTCAACACTAACACAAGTGTGAAAAGTGGTTTTTCAACACTATCACAAGTGCAAAAAGTGTTTTTTCCACACTAATACAAATGTAAAAGTGGTTTCCTGCTCCAACACAAGTGCGAAAAGTGGTTTTTCAACACTAACACAAGTGCAAAAAGTGTTTTTTCCACACTAATACAAGTGCAAAAGTGGTTTCCTGCACCAACACAAGTGCGAAAAGTGGTTTTTCAACACTAACACAAGTGCGAAAAGTGATTTTTCAACACTAACACAAGTGCGAAAAGTGGTTTTTCCACACTAATACAATTGCAAAAGTGGTTTCCTAGACCAACACAGGTGCGAAAAGTGGTTTTTTAACACTAACACAAGTGCGAAAAGTGGTTTTTCAACACTATCACAAGTGCAAAAAGTGTTTTTTCCACACTAATGCAAGTGCAAAAGTGGTTTCCTGCACCAACACAAGTGCGAAAAGTGGTTTTTTAACACTAACACAAGTGCGAAAAGTGGTTTTTCAACACTAACACAAGTGCGAAAAGTGGTTTTTCCACACTAATACAAGTGCAAAAGTGGTTTCCTGCACCAACACAAGTGCGAAAAGTGGATTTTCAACACTAACACAACTGCGAAAAGTGGTTTTTCAACACTAACACAAGTGCGAAAAGTGGTTTTTCCACACTAATACAAGTGCAAAAGTGGTTTCCTGCACCAACACAAGTGTGAAAAGTGGTTTTTCAACACTAACATAAGTGTGAAAAGTGGTTTTTCAACACTATCACAAGTGCAAAAAGTGTTTTTTCCACACTAATACAAGTGCAAAAGTGGTTTCCTGCACCAACACAAGTGCGAAAAGTGGTTTTTCAACACTAACACAAGTGCGCAAAGTGGTTTTTCAACACTAACCCAAGTGCAAAAAGTGTTTTTTCCACACTAATACAAGTGCAAAAGTGGTTTCCTGCACCAACACAAGTGCAAAAAGTGGATTTTCAACACTAACACAAGTGCGAAAAGTGGTTTTTCAACACTATCACAAGTGCAAAAAGTGTTTTTTCCACACTAATACAAGTGCAAAAGTGGTTTCCTGCACCAACACAAGTGCGAAAAGTGGTTTTTCAACACTATCACAAGTGCAAAAAGTGTTTTTTCCAAACTAATACATGTGCAAAAGTGGTTTCCTGCAACAACACAAGTGCGAAAAGTGGCTTTTCAACACTAACACAAGTGCGAAAAGTGGTTTTTCAACACGATCACAAGTGCAAAAAGTGGTTTTTCCACACTAATACAAGTGCAAAAGTGGTTTCCTGCACCAACACAAGTGCGAAAAGTGGTTTTTCAACACTAACACAAGTGCGAAAAGTGGTTTTTCAACACTATCACAAGTGCAAAAAGTGTTTTTTCCACACTAATACAAGTGCAAAAGTGGTTTCCTGCACCAACACAAGTGCGAAAAATGGTTTTTCAACACTAACACAAGTGCGAAAATTGGTTTTTCAACACTATCCCAAGTGCAAAAAGTGTTTTTTCCACACTAATACAAGTGCAAAAGTGGTTTCCTGCACCAACACAAGTGCGAAAAGTGGTTTCCTGCACCAACACAAGTGCGAAACATGGTTTTTCAACACTAACACAAGTGCGAAAAGTGGTTTTTCAACACTAACACAAGTGCGAAAAGTGGTTTTTCAACACTATCACAAGTGCAAAAAGTGTTTTTTCCACACTAATACAAGTGCAAAAGTGGTTTCCTGCACCAACACAAGTGCGAAACGTGGTTTTTCAACACTAACACAAGTGCGAAAAGTGGTTTTTCAACACTAACACAAGTGCAAAAAGTGTTTTTTCCACACTAATACAAGTGCAAAAGTGGTTTCCTGCACCAACACAAGTGCGAAAAGTGGATTTTTAACACTAACACAAGTGCGAAAAGTGGTTTTCCAACACTAACACAAGTGCGAAAAGTGGTTTTTCCACACTAATACAAGTGCAAAAGTGGTTTCCTGCACCAACACAAGTGCGAAAAGTGGTTTTTCAACACTAACATAAGTGCGAAATGTGGTTTTTCAACACTATCACAAGTGCAAAAAGTGTTTTTGCCACACTAATACAAGTGCAAAAGTGGTTTCCTGCACCAACACAAGTGCGAAAAGTGGTTTTTCAACACTAACACAAGTGCGAAAAGTGGTTTTTCAACACTAACACACGTGCGAAAAGTGGTTTTTCAACACTATCACAAGTGCAAAAAGTGTTTTTTCCACACTAATACAAGTGCAAAAGTGGTTTCCTGCACCAACACAAGTGCGAAAAGTGGTTTTTCAACACTAACTCAAGTGCGAAAAGTGCTGATCATCAATTTGGTTTCAGACCTGGACACTCTACTCTGGACATGCTGCTTCTGCTTTCTCAACAATGGATGGAGGTCCTCAATGCCAAACAGGAAATTAGAGCAGTCTCCCTTGACATATCACGTGCCTTCGATACGGTCTGGCACCCCGCTCTGCTCACCAAACTCTCCTCTTTTGGTATCCATGGAAATCTCCACGCATGGCTGGCGGACTTTCTCTCTAGTCGTAGTCAACGTGTGGCCCTGAATGGGTTTCTCTCATCTCCTCTTCCTGTTCAGGCTGGAGTTCCACAAGGCAGTGTTCTCGGCCCTGTCCTTTTTCTGGTCTTCATCAATGATCTCTCTGACTCTCTTGAAAATCCTCTGTATCTCTTTGCTGATGACTCTACTCTCTGTCGCTCCATTCTTCATCCCTCAGATCGGCAGTCTGCTGCCTCCTCACTCTCTGCAGACCTGGACAAAATCACAGACTGGGCAAACAAGTGGAACATGTCTTTCAATCCTGACAAATCTCACACTCTTACGTTGTCTCTCCGAAAAGACCGACTGGACAACCCTCCCATCCACTTTCTGAATAATCCTCTCCAAGAAGTTCTGTCACTCAAGCTTTTGGGTCTCACTATCTGCCATGATCTTTCCTGGGAAAACCACATTTCAAATCTGGCCTCCAAAGCCAGTCGCCGACTGGGCATCCTCCGTCGTGCGAAGTCCTTCCTTGGCACACCTGAGCTCCTCACCACATACAAGGCTTTCATCCGCAGCTCAATGGAATACTGCTCTCCCCTCTGGGCTGGTGCTCCTGCCTCACACCTAGCTCGTCTTCACGCTGTTGAAACCAAAGCATTCAGAATCATTGGAATCTCCCGCGATGAAGCTAACTCCAAGGGCCTCTCACTCACTCACCGCAGGCAGGTTGGTGGTCTTTCCATCTTCTACCGACTCCTCTCTGGCCTTGCCCCCCCAGCTCTCTCTGGGATCTGTCCCGCAAATATTCCTACAGGTCGCACAAGATCTGCCTGCAACCCTCTTATGGTCAAACTGCCAAAATCAAGACTCTCTGCTCACCTTCACTCCTTCATTCCTCTTTTCTCCCGCCTCTGGAACAAACTCCCTCACTCTCTTCAATCCCACTCCACCCTCCAGGTCTTTAAAACAGCTGTTCACCACCATCTCTTATCTTCCCCCATCCAAAACCTTGATCTTTTCTACCCCCGCTAATTTCACCCCAATTCCACTTTTTTGAAATACCAACTTCTGTCCTGGAAGTCATTGGTGTCCTTGTGTTTTATACTTCTCCCTCCACCCCCCCCCCCCCCCCTTCCCATGCCTCCTCCCCCCAAGCCCTCTCCCTTCCACACATCTCCCTGCTCTCAAATGTTGTGTTTGTGTGCTTCACCTTCTCTCCCCATCTTGTTTTCCGCTCCCGCTTTTTATATATTTTGTTTGTCTGGTTGATTTGTTTGTGAAGTAAATGTTAGCTCTTTCACGAGCCTCGATTCAGTATACAAAAAAAAAAAAAAACAAAAAAAAAAAAGTGGTTTTTCAACACTAACACAAGAGCGAAAAGTGTTTTTTCCACACTAATACAATTGCAAAAGTGGTTTCCTGCACCAACACAAGTGCGAAAAGTGGTTTTTCAACACTAACACAAGTGTGAAAAGTGGTTTTTCAACACTATCACAAGTGCAAAAAGTGTTTTTTCCACACTAATACAAATGCAAAAGGGGTTTCCTGCTCCAACACAAGTGCGAAAAGTGGTTTATCAACACTAACACAAGTGCGAAAAGTGGTTTTTCCACACTAATACAAGTGCAAAAAGTGTTTTTTCCACACTAATGTAAGTGCAAAAGTGGTTTCCTGCACCAACACAAGTGCGAAAAGTGGTTTTTCAACACTAACACAAGTGCGAAAAGTGGTTTTTCAACACTATCACAAGTGCAAAAAGTGTTTTTTTCCACACTAATACAAGTGCAAAAGTGGTTTCCTGCACCAACACAAGTGCGAAAAGTGGTTTTTTAACACTAACACAAGTGCGAAAAGTGGTTTTTCAACACTAACACAAGTGCGAAAAGTGGTTTTTCCACACTAATACAAGTGCAAAAGTGGTTTCCTGCACCAACACAAGTGCAAAAAGTGGTTTTTCAACACTAACACAAGTGCGAAATGTGGTTTTTCAACACTATCACAATTGCAACAAGTGTTTTTTCCACACTAATACAAGTGCAAAAGTGGTTTCCTGCACCAACACAAGTGCGAAAAGTGGTTTTTCAACACTAACACAAGTGCGAAAAGTGGTTTTTCAACACTAACACAAGTGCGAAAAGTGGTGTTTCAACACTAACACAAGTGCGAAAAGTCGTTTTTCAACACTAATACAAGTGCGAATAGTGGTTTTTCCACACTAATACAAGTGCAAAAGTGGTTTCCTGCACCAACACAAGTGCGAAAAGTGGTTTTTCAACACTAACACAAGTGCGAAAAGTGGTTTTTCAACACTATCACAAGTGCAAAAAGTGTTTTTTCCACACTAATACAAGTGCAAAAGTGGTTTCCTGCACCAACACAAGTGCGAAAAATGGTTTTTCAACACTAACACAAGTGCGAAAATTGGTTTTTCAACACTATCCCAAGTGCAAAAAGTGTTTTTTCCACACTAATACAAGTGCAAAATTGGTTTCCTGCACCAACACAAGTGCGAAAAGTGGTTTTTCAACACTAACACAAGTGCGAAAAGTGGTTTTTCAACACTAACACAAGTGCGAAAAGTGGTTTTTCAACACTAACACAAGTGCGAAAAGTGGTTTTTCCACACTAATACAAGTGCAAAAGTGGTTTCCTGCACCAACACAAGTGCGAAACATGGTTTTTCAACACTAACACAAGTGCGAAAAGTGGTTTTTCAACACTAACACAAGTGCGAAAAGTGGTTTTTCAACACTATCACAAGTGCAAAAAGTGTTTTTTCCACACTAATACAAGTGCAAAAGTGGTTTCCTGCACCAACACAAGTGCGAAACGTGGTTTTTCAACACTAACACAAGTGCGAAAAGTGGTTTTTCAACACTAACACAAGTGCGAAAAGTGGTTTTTCAACACTAACACAAGTGTGAAAAGTGGTTTTTCAACACTAACACAAGTGCGAAAAGTGGTTTTTCAACACTAACACAAGTGCGAAAAGTGGTTTTTCAACACTAACACAAGTGCGAAAAGTGGTTTTTCAACACTAACACAAGTGCGAAAAGTGGTTTTTCAACACTAACCCAAGTGCGAAAAGTGTTTTTTCCACACTAATACAAGTGCAAAAGTGGTTTCCTGCACCAACACAAGTGCGAAAAGTGGTTTTTCAACACTAACACAAGTGCGAAAAGTGTTTTTTCCACACTAATACAAGTGCAAAAGTGGTTTTCTGCACCAACACAAGTGCGAAAAGTGGTTTTTCAACACTATCACAAGTGCAAAAAGTGTTTTTTCCACACTAATACAAGTGCAAAAGTGGTTTACTGCACCAACACAAGTGCGAAAAGTGGTTTTTCAACACTAACACTAGTGCGAAAAGTGGTTTTTCAACACTAACACAAGTGCGAAAAGTGGTTTTTCCACACTAATACAATTGCAAAAGTGGTTTCCTAGACCAACACAGGTGCGAAAAGTGGTTTTTCAACACTAACACAAGTGCGAAAAGTGGTTTTTCAACACTATCACAAGTGCAAAAAGTGTTTTTTCCACACTAATACAAGTGCGAAAAGTGGTTTTTCAACACTAACACAAGTGCGAAAAGTGGTTTTTCCACACTAATACAAGTGCAAAAGTGGTTTCCTGCACCAACACAAGTGCGAAAAGTGGTTTTTCAACACTAACACAAGTGCGAAAAGTGGTTTTTCAACACAAACATAAGTGCAAAAAGTGGTTTTTCAACACTATCACAAGTGCAAAAAGTGTTTTTTCCACACTAATACAAGTGCAAAAGTGGTTTCCTGCACCAACACAAGAGCGAAAAGTGGTTTTTCAACACTAACACAAGTGCGAAAAGTGGTTTTTCAACACTAACACAAGAGCGAAAAGTGGTTTTTCCACACTAATACAATTGCAAAAGTGGTTTCCTGCACCAACACAAGTGCGAAAAGTGGTTTTTCAACACTAACACAAGTGTGAAAAGTGGTTTTTCAACACTAACCCAAGTGCGAAAAGTGTTTTTTCCACACTAATACAAGTGCAAAAGTGGTTTCCTGCACCAACACAAGTGCGAAAAGTGGTTTTTCAACACTAACACAAGTGCGAAAAGTGTTTTTTCCACACTAATACAAGTGCAAAAGTGGTTTTCTGCACCAACACAAGTGCGAAAAGTGGTTTTTCAACACTATCACAAGTGCAAAAAGTGTTTTTTCCACACTAATACAAGTGCAAAAAGTGGTTTTTCAACACTAACACAAGTGTGAAAAGTGGTTTTTCAACACTAACACAAGTGCGAAAAGTGGTTTTTCAACACTAACACAAGTGCGAAAAGTGGTTTTTCAACACTAACACAAGTGCGAAAAGTGGTTTTTCAACACTAACACAAGTGCGAAAAGTGGTTTTTCAACACTAACCCAAGTGCGAAAAGTGTTTTTTCCACACTAATACAAGTGCAAAAGTGGTTTCCTGCACCAACACAAGTGCGAAAAGTGGTTTTTCAACACTAACACAAGTGCGAAAAGTGTTTTTTCCACACTAATACAAGTGCAAAAGTGGTTTTCTGCACCAACACAAGTGCGAAAAGTGGTTTTTCAACACTATCACAAGTGCAAAAAGTGTTTTTTCCACACTAATACAAGTGCAAAAGTGGTTTACTGCACCAACACAAGTGCGAAAAGTGGTTTTTCAACACTAACACTAGTGCGAAAAGTGGTTTTTCAACACTAACACAAGTGCGAAAAGTGGTTTTTCCACACTAATACAATTGCAAAAGTGGTTTCCTAGACCAACACAGGTGCGAAAAGTGGTTTTTCAACACTAACACAAGTGCGAAAAGTGGTTTTTCAACACTATCACAAGTGCAAAAAGTGTTTTTTCCACACTAATACAAGTGCGAAAAGTGGTTTTTCAACACTAACACAAGTGCGAAAAGTGGTTTTTCCACACTAATACAAGTGCAAAAGTGGTTTTTCAACACTAACATAAGTGCAAAAAGTGGTTTTCCAACACTATCACAAGTGCAAAAAGTGTTTTTTCCACACTAATACAAGTGCAAAAGTGGTTTCCTGCACCAACACAAGAGCGAAAAGTGGTTTTTCAACACTAACACAAGTGCGAAAAGTGGTTTTTCAACACTAACACAAGAGCGAAAAGTGGTTTTTCCACACTAATACAAGTGCGAAAAGTGGTTTTTCCACACTAATACAAGTGCAAAAGTGGTTTCCTGCACCAACACAAGTGCGAAAAGTGGTTTTTCAACACTAACACAAGTGCGAAAAGTGGTTTTTCAACACTATCACAAGTGCAAAAAGTGTTTTTTCCACACTAATACAAGTGCAAAAGTGGTTTCCTGCACCAACACAAGTGCGAAAAATGGTTTTTCAACACTAACACAAGTGCGAAAATTGGTTTTTCAACACTATCCCAAGTGCAAAAAGTGTTTTTTCCACACTAATACAAGTGCAAAATTGGTTTCCTGCACCAACACAAGTGCGAAAAGTGGTTTTTCAACACTAACACAAGTGCGAAAAGTGGTTTTTCAACACTAACACAAGTGCGAAAAGTGGTTTTTCAACACTAACACAAGTGCGAAAAGTGGTTTTTCCACACTAATACAAGTGCAAAAGTGGTTTCCTGCACCAACACAAGTGCGAAACATGGTTTTTCAACACTAACACAAGTGCGAAAAGTGGTTTTTCAACACTAACACAAGTGCGAAAAGTGGTTTTTCAACACTATCACAAGTGCAAAAAGTGTTTTTTCCACACTAATACAAGTGCAAAAGTGGTTTCCTGCACCAACACAAGTGCGAAACGTGGTTTTTCAACACTAACACAAGTGCGAAAAGTGGTTTTTCAACACTAACACAAGTGCGAAAAGTGGTTTTTCAACACTAACACAAGTGTGAAAAGTGGTTTTTCAACACTAACACAAGTGCGAAAAGTGGTTTTTCAACACTAACACAAGTGCGAAAAGTGGTTTTTCAACACTAACACAAGTGCGAAAAGTGGTTTTTCAACACTAACACAAGTGCGAAAAGTGGTTTTTCAACACTAACCCAAGTGCGAAAAGTGTTTTTTCCACACTAATACAAGTGCAAAAGTGGTTTCCTGCACCAACACAAGTGCGAAAAGTGGTTTTTCAACACTAACACAAGTGCGAAAAGTGTTTTTTCCACACTAATACAAGTGCAAAAGTGGTTTTCTGCACCAACACAAGTGCGAAAAGTGGTTTTTCAACACTATCACAAGTGCAAAAAGTGTTTTTTCCACACTAATACAAGTGCAAAAGTGGTTTACTGCACCAACACAAGTGCGAAAAGTGGTTTTTCAACACTAACACTAGTGCGAAAAGTGGTTTTTCAACACTAACACAAGTGCGAAAAGTGGTTTTTCCACACTAATACAATTGCAAAAGTGGTTTCCTAGACCAACACAGGTGCGAAAAGTGGTTTTTCAACACTAACACAAGTGCGAAAAGTGGTTTTTCAACACTATCACAAGTGCAAAAAGTGTTTTTTCCACACTAATACAAGTGCGAAAAGTGGTTTTTCAACACTAACACAAGTGCGAAAAGTGGTTTTTCCACACTAATACAAGTGCAAAAGTGGTTTCCTGCACCAACACAAGTGCGAAAAGTGGTTTTTCAACACTAACACAAGTGCGAAAAGTGGTTTTTCAACACAAACATAAGTGCAAAAAGTGGTTTTTCAACACTATCACAAGTGCAAAAAGTGTTTTTTCCACACTAATACAAGTGCAAAAGTGGTTTCCTGCACCAACACAAGAGCGAAAAGTGGTTTTTCAACACTAACACAAGTGCGAAAAGTGGTTTTTCAACACTAACACAAGAGCGAAAAGTGGTTTTTCCACACTAATACAATTGCAAAAGTGGTTTCCTGCACCAACACAAGTGCGAAAAGTGGTTTTTCAACACTAACACAAGTGTGAAAAGTGGTTTTTCAACACTAACCCAAGTGCGAAAAGTGTTTTTTCCACACTAATACAAGTGCAAAAGTGGTTTCCTGCACCAACACAAGTGCGAAAAGTGGTTTTTCAACACTAACACAAGTGCGAAAAGTGTTTTTTCCACACTAATACAAGTGCAAAAGTGGTTTTCTGCACCAACACAAGTGCGAAAAGTGGTTTTTCAACACTATCACAAGTGCAAAAAGTGTTTTTTCCACACTAATACAAGTGCAAAAAGTGGTTTTTCAACACTAACACAAGTGTGAAAAGTGGTTTTTCAACACTAACACAAGTGCGAAAAGTGGTTTTTCAACACTAACACAAGTGCGAAAAGTGGTTTTTCAACACTAACACAAGTGCGAAAAGTGGTTTTTCAACACTAACACAAGTGCGAAAAGTGGTTTTTCAACACTAACCCAAGTGCGAAAAGTGTTTTTTCCACACTAATACAAGTGCAAAAGTGGTTTCCTGCACCAACACAAGTGCGAAAAGTGGTTTTTCAACACTAACACAAGTGCGAAAAGTGTTTTTTCCACACTAATACAAGTGCAAAAGTGGTTTTCTGCACCAACACAAGTGCGAAAAGTGGTTTTTCAACACTATCACAAGTGCAAAAAGTGTTTTTTCCACACTAATACAAGTGCAAAAGTGGTTTACTGCACCAACACAAGTGCGAAAAGTGGTTTTTCAACACTAACACTAGTGCGAAAAGTGGTTTTTCAACACTAACACAAGTGCGAAAAGTGGTTTTTCCACACTAATACAATTGCAAAAGTGGTTTCCTAGACCAACACAGGTGCGAAAAGTGGTTTTTCAACACTAACACAAGTGCGAAAAGTGGTTTTTCAACACTATCACAAGTGCAAAAAGTGTTTTTTCCACACTAATACAAGTGCGAAAAGTGGTTTTTCAACACTAACACAAGTGCGAAAAGTGGTTTTTCCACACTAATACAAGTGCAAAAGTGGTTTCCTGCACCAACACAAGTGCGAAAAGTGGTTTTTCAACACTAACACAAGTGCGAAAAGTGGTTTTTCAACACTAACATAAGTGCAAAAAGTGGTTTTTCAACACTATCACAAGTGCAAAAAGTGTTTTTTCCACACTAATACAAGTGCAAAAGTGGTTTCCTGCACCAACACAAGAGCGAAAAGTGGTTTTTCAACACTAACACAAGTGCGAAAAGTGGTTTTTCAACACTAACACAAGAGCGAAAAGTGGTTTTTCCACACTAATACAAGTGCGAAAAGTGGTTTTTCCACACTAATACAAGTGCAAAAGTGGTTTCCTGCACCAACACAAGTGCGAAAAGTGGTTTTTCAACACTAACACAAGTGCGAAAAGTGGTTTTTCAACACTATCACAAGTGCAAAAAGTGTTTTTTCCACACTAATACAAGTGCAAAAGTGGTTTCCTGCACCAACACAAGTGCGAAAAATGGTTTTTCAACACTAACACAAGTGCGAAAATTGGTTTTTCAACACTATCCCAAGTGCAAAAAGTGTTTTTTCCACACTAATACAAGTGCAAAATTGGTTTCCTGCACCAACACAAGTGCGAAAAGTGGTTTTTCAACACTAACACAAGTGCGAAAAGTGGTTTTTCAACACTAACACAAGTGTGAAAAGTGGTTTTTCAACACTAACACAAGTGCGAAAAGTGGTTTTTCCACACTAATACAAGTGCAAAAGTGGTTTCCTGCACCAACACAAGTGCGAAACATGGTTTTTCAACACTAACACAAGTGCGAAAAGTGGTTTTTCAACACTAACACAAGTGCGAAAAGTGGTTTTTCAACACTATCACAAGTGCAAAAAGTGTTTTTTCCACACTAATACAAGTGCAAAAGTGGTTTCCTGCACCAACACAAGTGCGAAACGTGGTTTTTCAACACTAACACAAGTGCGAAAAGTGGTTTTTCAACACTAACACAAGTGCGAAAAGTGGTTTTTCAACACTAACACAAGTGTGAAAAGTGGTTTTTCAACACTAACACAAGTGCGAAAAGTGGTTTTTCAACACTAACACAAGTGCGAAAAGTGGTTTTTCAACACTAACACAAGTGCGAAAAGTGGTTTTTCAACACTAACACAAGTGCGAAAAGTGGTTTTTCAACACTAACCCAAGTGCGAAAAGTGTTTTTTCCACACTAATACAAGTGCAAAAGTGGTTTCCTGCACCAACACAAGTGCGAAAAGTGGTTTTTCAACACTAACACAAGTGCGAAAAGTGTTTTTTCCACACTAATACAAGTGCAAAAGTGGTTTTCTGCACCAGCACAAGTGCGAAAAGTGGTTTTTCAACACTATCACAAGTGCAAAAAGTGTTTTTTCCACACTAATACAAGTGCAAAAGTGGTTTACTGCACCAACACAAGTGCGAAAAGTGGTTTTTCAACACTAACACTAGTGCGAAAAGTGGTTTTTCAACACTAACACAAGTGCGAAAAGTGGTTTTTCCACACTAATACAATTGCAAAAGTGGTTTCCTAGACCAACACAGGTGCGAAAAGTGGTTTTTCAACACTAACACAAGTGCGAAAAGTGGTTTTTCAACACTATCACAAGTGCAAAAAGTGTTTTTTCCACACTAATACAAGTGCGAAAAGTGGTTTTTCAACACTAACACAAGTGCGAAAAGTGGTTTTTCCACACTAATACAAGTGCAAAAGTGGTTTCCTGCACCAACACAAGTGCGAAAAGTGGTTTTTCAACACTAACACAAGTGCGAAAAGTGGTTTTTCAACACTAACATAAGTGCAAAAAGTGGTTTTTCAACACTATCACAAGTGCAAAAAGTGTTTTTTCCACACTAATACAAGTGCAAAAGTGGTTTCCTGCACCAACACAAGAGCGAAAAGTGGTTTTTCAACACTAACACAAGTGCGAAAAGTGGTTTTTCAACACTAACACAAGAGCGAAAAGTGGTTTTTCCACACTAATACAATTGCAAAAGTGGTTTCCTGCACCAACACAAGTGCGAAAAGTGGTTTTTCAACACTAACACAAGTGTGAAAAGTGGTTTTTCAACACTAACCCAAGTGCGAAAAGTGTTTTTTCCACACTAATACAAGTGCAAAAGTGGTTTCCTGCACCAACACAAGTGCGAAAAGTGGTTTTTCAACACTAACACAAGTGCGAAAAGTGTTTTTTCCACACTAATACAAGTGCAAAAGTGGTTTTCTGCACCAACACAAGTGCGAAAAGTGGTTTTTCAACACTATCACAAGTGCAAAAAGTGTTTTTTCCACACTAATACAAGTGCAAAAAGTGGTTTTTCAACACTAACACAAGTGCGAAAAGTGGTTTTTCAACACTAACACAAGTGCGAAAAGTGGTTTTTCAACACTAACACAAGTGCGAAAAGTGGTTTTTCAACACTAACACAAGTGCGAAAAGTGGTTTTTCAACACTAACACAAGTGCGAAAAGTGGTTTTTCAACACTAACCCAAGTGCGAAAAGTGTTTTTTCCACACTAATACAAGTGCAAAAGTGGTTTCCTGCACCAACACAAGTGCGAAAAGTGGTTTTTCAACACTAACACAAGTGCGAAAAGTGTTTTTTCCACACTAATACAAGTGCAAAAGTGGTTTTCTGCACCAACACAAGTGCGAAAAGTGGTTTTTCAACACTATCACAAGTGCAAAAAGTGTTTTTTCCACACTAATACAAGTGCAAAAGTGGTTTACTGCACCAACACAAGTGCGAAAAGTGGTTTTTCAACACTAACACTAGTGCGAAAAGTGGTTTTTCAACACTAACACAAGTGCGAAAAGTGGTTTTTCCACACTAATACAATTGCAAAAGTGGTTTCCTAGACCAACACAGGTGCGAAAAGTGGTTTTTCAACACTAACACAAGTGCGAAAAGTGGTTTTTCAACACTATCACAAGTGCAAAAAGTGTTTTTTCCACACTAATACAAGTGCGAAAAGTGGTTTTTCAACACTAACACAAGTGCGAAAAGTGGTTTTTCCACACTAATACAAGTGCAAAAGTGGTTTCCTGCACCAACACAAGTGCGAAAAGTGGTTTTTCAACACTAACACAAGTGCGAAAAGTGGTTTTTCAACACTAACATAAGTGCAAAAAGTGGTTTTTCAACACTATCACAAGTGCAAAAAGTGTTTTTTCCACACTAATACAAGTGCAAAAGTGGTTTCCTGCACCAACACAAGAGCGAAAAGTGGTTTTTCAACACTAACACAAGTGCGAAAAGTGGTTTTTCAACACTAACACAAGAGCGAAAAGTGGTTTTTCCACACTAATACAATTGCAAAAGTGGTTTCCTGCACCAACACAAGTGCGAAAAGTGGTTTTTCAACACTAACACAAGTGTGAAAAGTGGTTTTTCAACACTAACCCAAGTGCGAAAAGTGTTTTTTCCACACTAATACAAGTGCAAAAGTGGTTTCCTGCACCAACACAAGTGCGAAAAGTGGTTTTTCAACACTAACACAAGTGCGAAAAGTGTTTTTTCCACACTAATACAAGTGCAAAAGTGGTTTTCTGCACCAACACAAGTGCGAAAAGTGGTTTTTCAACACTATCACAAGTGCAAAAAGTGTTTTTTCCACACTAATACAAGTGCAAAAGTGGTTTACTGCACCAACACAAGTGCGAAAAGTGGTTTTTCAACACTAACACAAGTGCGAAAAGTGGTTTTTCAACACCAACACAAGTGCGAAAAGTGGTTTTTCCACACTAATACAATTGCAAAAGTGGTTTTCTACACCAACACAGGTGCGAAAAGTGGTTTTTCAACACTAACACAAGTGCGAAAAGTGGTTTTTCAACACTATCACAAGTGCAAAAAGTGTTTTTTCCACAATAATACAAGTGCGAAAAGTGGTTTTTCAACACTAACACAAGTGCGAAAAGTGGTTTTTCCACACTAATGCAAGTGCAAAAGTGGTTTCCAACACCAACACAAGTGCGAAAAGTGGTTTTTCAACACTAACATAAGTGCAAAAAGTGGTTTTTCAACACTATCACAAGTCCAAAAAGTGTTTTTTCCACACTAATACAAGTGCAAAAGTGGTTTCCTGCACCAACACAAGAGCGAAAAGTGGTTTTTCAACACTAACACAAGTGCGAAAAGTGGTTTTTCAACACTAACACAAGAGCGAAAAGTGGTTTTTCCACACTAATACAATTGCAAAAGTGGTTTCCTGCACCAACACAAGTGCGAAAAGTGGTTTTTCAACACTAACACAAGTGTGAAAAGTCGTTTTTCAACACTAACACAAGTGCGAAAAGTGGTTTTTCCACACTAATAAAAATGCAAAAGTGGTTTCCTGCTCCAACACAAGTGCGAAAAGTGGTTTTTCAACACTAACACAAGTGCAAAAAGTGTTTTTCCACACTAATACAAATGCAAAAGTGGTTTCCTGCTCCAACACAAGTGCGAAAAGTGGTTTTTCAACACTAACACAAGTGCGAAAAGTGGTTTTTCCACACTAATACAAGTGCAAAAGTGGTTTCCTGCACCAACACAAGTGCGAAAAGTGGTTTTTCAACACTAACTCAAGTGCGAAAAGTGGTTTTTCAACACTATCACAAGTGCAAAAAGTGTTTTTTCCACACTAATACAAGTGCAAAAGTGGTTTACTGCACCAACACAAGTGCGAAAAGTGGTTTTTCAACACTAACACAAGTGCGAAAAGTGGTTTTTCAACACTAACACAAGTGCGAAAAGTGGTTTTTCCACACTAATACAATTGCAAAAATGGTTTCCTAGACCAACACAGGTGCGAAAAGTGGTTTTTCAACACTAACACAAGTGCGAAAAGTGGTTTTTCAACACTATCACAAGTGCAAAAAGTGTTTTTTCCACACTAATACAAGTGCAAAAGTGGTTTCCTGCACCAACACAAGTGCGAAAAGTGGTTTTTTAACACTAACATAAGTGCGAAATGTGGTTTTTCAACACGATCACAAGTGCAAAAATTGTTTTTTCCACACTAATACAAGTGCAAAAGTGGTTTCCTGCACCAACACAAGTGCGAAAAGTGGTTTTTCAACACTAACACAAGTGCGAAAAGTGGTTCTTCAACACTAACACAAGTGCGAAAAGTGGTTTTTCACCACTATCACAAGTGCAAAAAGTGTTTTTTCCACACTAATACAAGTGCAAAAGTGGTTTCCTGCACCAACACAAGTGCGAAAAGTGGTTTTTCAACACTAACACAAGTGCGAAAAGTGGTTTTTCAACACTAACACAAGTGCGAAAAGTGTTTTTTCCACACTAATACAAGTGCAAAAGTGGTTTCCTGCACCAACACAAGTGCGAAAAGTGGTTTTTCAACACAAACACAAGTGCGAAAAGTGGTTTTTCAACACTATCACAAGTGCAAAAAGTGTTTTTTCCACACTAATACAAGTGCAAAAGTGGTTTCCTGCACCAACACAAGTGCGAAAAATGGTTTTTCAACACTAACACAAGTGCGAAAAGTGGTTTTTCAACACTATCACAAGTGCAAAAAGTGTTTTTTCCACACTAATACAAGTGCAAAAGTGGTTTCCTGCACCAACACAAGTGCGAAAAATGGTTTTTCAACACTAACACAAGTGCGAAAATTGGTTTTTCAACACTATCCCAAGTGCAAAAAGTGTTTTTTCCACACTAATACAAGTGCAAAAGTGGTTTCCTGCACCAACACAAGTGCGAAAAGTGGTTTTTCAACACTAACACCAGTGCGAAAAGTGGTTTTTCAACACTAACACAAGTGCGAAAAGTGGTTTTTCCACACTAATACAAGTACAAAAGTGGTTTTTCAACACTAACACAAGTGCAAAAAGTGGTTTTTCAACACTAACACAAGTGCAAAAAGTGGTTTTTCAACACTAATACAAGTGCAAAAGTGGTTTCCTGCACCAACACAAGTGTGAAAAGTGGTTTTTCAACACTAACACAAGTGTGAAAAGTGGTTTTTCAACACTAACACAAGTGCGAAAAGTGGTTTTTCCACACTAATACAAGTGCAAAAGTGGTTTCCTGCACCAACACAAGTGCGAAAAGTGGTTTTTCAACACTAACACAAGTGTGAAAAGTGGTTTTTCAACACTAACCCAAGTGCGAAAAGTGTTTTTTCCACACTAATACAAGTGCAAAAGTGGTTTCCTGCACCAACACAAGTGCGAAAAGTGGTTTTTCAACACTAACACAAGTGCGAAAAGTGTTTTTTCCACACTAATACAAGTGCAAAAGTGGTTTTCTGCACCAACACAAGTGCGAAAAGTGGTTTTTCAACACTATCACAAGTGCAAAAAGTGTTTTTTCCACACTAATACAAGTGCAAAAAGTGGTTTTTCAACACTAACACAAGTGTGAAAAGTGGTTTTTCAACACTAACACAAGTGCGAAAAGTGGTTTTTCAACACTAACACAAGTGCGAAAAGTGGTTTTTCAACACTAACACAAGTGCGAAAAGTGGTTTTTCAACACTAACACAAGTGCGAAAAGTGGTTTTTCAACACTAACCCAAGTGCGAAAAGTGTTTTTTCCACACTAATACAAGTGCAAAAGTGGTTTCCTGCACCAACACAAGTGCGAAAAGTGGTTTTTCAACACTAACACAAGTGCGAAAAGTGTTTTTTCCACACTAATACAAGTGCAAAAGTGGTTTTCTGCACCAACACAAGTGCGAAAAGTGGTTTTTCAACACTATCACAAGTGCAAAAAGTGTTTTTTCCACACTAATACAAGTGCAAAAGTGGTTTACTGCACCAACACAAGTGCGAAAAGTGGTTTTTCAACACTAACACTAGTGCGAAAAGTGGTTTTTCAACACTAACACAAGTGCGAAAAGTGGTTTTTCCACACTAATACAATTGCAAAAGTGGTTTCCTAGACCAACACAGGTGCGAAAAGTGGTTTTTCAACACTAACACAAGTGCGAAAAGTGGTTTTTCAACACTATCACAAGTGCAAAAAGTGTTTTTTCCACACTAATACAAGTGCGAAAAGTGGTTTTTCAACACTAACACAAGTGCGAAAAGTGGTTTTTCCACACTAATACAAGTGCAAAAGTGGTTTCCTGCACCAACACAAGTGCGAAAAGTGGTTTTTCAACACTAACACAAGTGCGAAAAGTGGTTTTTCAACACTAACATAAGTGCAAAAAGTGGTTTTTCAACACTATCACAAGTGCAAAAAGTGTTTTTTCCACACTAATACAAGTGCAAAAGTGGTTTCCTGCACCAACACAAGAGCGAAAAGTGGTTTTTCAACACTAACACAAGTGCGAAAAGTGGTTTTTCAACACTAACACAAGAGCGAAAAGTGGTTTTTCCACACTAATACAATTGCAAAAGTGGTTTCCTGCACCAACACAAGTGCGAAAAGTGGTTTTTCAACACTAACACAAGTGTGAAAAGTGGTTTTTCAACACTAACCCAAGTGCGAAAAGTGTTTTTTCCACACTAATACAAGTGCAAAAGTGGTTTCCTGCACCAACACAAGTGCGAAAAGTGGTTTTTCAACACTAACACAAGTGCGAAAAGTGTTTTTTCCACACTAATACAAGTGCAAAAGTGGTTTTCTGCACCAACACAAGTGCGAAAAGTGGTTTTTCAACACTATCACAAGTGCAAAAAGTGTTTTTTCCACACTAATACAAGTGCAAAAGTGGTTTACTGCACCAACACAAGTGCGAAAAGTGGTTTTTCAACACTAACACAAGTGCGAAAAGTGGTTTTTCAACACCAACACAAGTGCGAAAAGTGGTTTTTCCACACTAATACAATTGCAAAAGTGGTTTTCTACACCAACACAGGTGCGAAAAGTGGTTTTTCAACACTAACACAAGTGCGAAAAGTGGTTTTTCAACACTATCACAAGTGCAAAAAGTGTTTTTTCCACAATAATACAAGTGCGAAAAGTGGTTTTTCAACACTAACACAAGTGCGAAAAGTGGTTTTTCCACACTAATGCAAGTGCAAAAGTGGTTTCCAACACCAACACAAGTGCGAAAAGTGGTTTTTCAACACTAACATAAGTGCAAAAAGTGGTTTTTCAACACTATCACAAGTCCAAAAAGTGTTTTTTCCACACTAATACAAGTGCAAAAGTGGTTTCCTGCACCAACACAAGAGCGAAAAGTGGTTTTTCAACACTAACACAAGTGCGAAAAGTGGTTTTTCAACACTAACACAAGAGCGAAAAGTGGTTTTTCCACACTAATACAATTGCAAAAGTGGTTTCCTGCACCAACACAAGTGCGAAAAGTGGTTTTTCAACACTAACACAAGTGTGAAAAGTCGTTTTTCAACACTAACACAAGTGCGAAAAGTGGTTTTTCCACACTAATAAAAATGCAAAAGTGGTTTCCTGCTCCAACACAAGTGCGAAAAGTGGTTTTTCAACACTAACACAAGTGCAAAAAGTGTTTTTCCACACTAATACAAATGCAAAACTGGTTTCCTGCTCCAACACAAGTGCGAAAAGTGGTTTTTCAACACTAACACAAGTGCGAAAAGTGGTTTTTCCACACTAATACAAGTGCAAAAGTGGTTTCCTGCACCAACACAAGTGCGAAAAGTGGTTTTTCAACACTAACTCAAGTGCGAAAAGTGGTTTTTCAACACTATCACAAGTGCAAAAAGTGTTTTTTCCACACTAATACAAGTGCAAAAGTGGTTTACTGCACCAACACAAGTGCGAAAAGTGGTTTTTCAACACTAACACAAGTGCGAAAAGTGGTTTTTCAACACTAACACAAGTGCGAAAAGTGGTTTTTCCACACTAATACAATTGCAAAAATGGTTTCCTAGACCAACACAGGTGCGAAAAGTGGTTTTTCAACACTAACACAAGTGCGAAAAGTGGTTTTTCAACACTATCACAAGTGCAAAAAGTGTTTTTTCCACACTAATACAAGTGCAAAAGTGGTTTCCTGCACCAACACAAGTGCGAAAAGTGGTTTTTTAACACTAACATAAGTGCGAAATGTGGTTTTTCAACACGATCACAAGTGCAAAAATTGTTTTTTCCACACTAATACAAGTGCAAAAGTGGTTTCCTGCACCAACACAAGTGCGAAAAGTGGTTTTTCAACACTAACACAAGTGCGAAAAGTGGTTCTTCAACACTAACACAAGTGCGAAAAGTGGTTTTTCACCACTATCACAAGTGCAAAAAGTGTTTTTTCCACACTAATACAAGTGCAAAAGTGGTTTCCTGCACCAACACAAGTGCGAAAAGTGGTTTTTCAACACTAACACAAGTGCGAAAAGTGGTTTTTCAACACTAACACAAGTGCGAAAAGTGTTTTTTCCACACTAATACAAGTGCAAAAGTGGTTTCCTGCACCAACACAAGTGCGAAAAGTGGTTTTTCAACACAAACACAAGTGCGAAAAGTGGTTTTTCAACACTATCACAAGTGCAAAAAGTGTTTTTTCCACACTAATACAAGTGCAAAAGTGGTTTCCTGCACCAACACAAGTGCGAAAAATGGTTTTTCAACACTAACACAAGTGCGAAAAGTGGTTTTTCAACACTATCACAAGTGCAAAAAGTGTTTTTTCCACACTAATACAAGTGCAAAAGTGGTTTCCTGCACCAACACAAGTGCGAAAAATGGTTTTTCAACACTAACACAAGTGCGAAAATTGGTTTTTCAACACTATCCCAAGTGCAAAAAGTGTTTTTTCCACACTAATACAAGTGCAAAAGTGGTTTCCTGCACCAACACAAGTGCGAAAAGTGGTTTTTCAACACTAACACCAGTGCGAAAAGTGGTTTTTCAACACTAACACAAGTGCGAAAAGTGGTTTTTCCACACTAATACAAGTACAAAAGTGGTTTTTCAACACTAACACAAGTGCAAAAAGTGGTTTTTCAACACTAACACAAGTGCAAAAAGTGGTTTTTCAACACTAATACAAGTGCAAAAGTGGTTTCCTGCACCAACACAAGTGTGAAAAGTGGTTTTTCAACACTAACACAAGTGTGAAAAGTGGTTTTTCAACACTAACACAAGTGCGAAAAGTGGTTTTTCCACACTAATACAAGTGCAAAAGTGGTTTCCTGCACCAACACAAGTGCGAAAAATGGTTTTTCAACACTAACACAAGTGCGAAAATTGGTTTTTCAACACTATCCCAAGTGCAAAAAGTGTTTTTTCCACACTAATACAAGTGCAAAAGTGGTTTCCTGCACCAACACAAGTGCGAAAAGTGGTTTTTCAACACTAACACAAGTGCGAAAAGTGGTTTTTCAACACTAACACAAGTGCGAAAAGTGGTTTTCAACACTAACACAAGTGTGAAAAGTGGTTTTTCCACACTAATACAAGTGCAAAAGTGGTTTCCTGCACCAACACAAGTGCGAAACATGGTTTTTCAACACTAACACAAGTGCGAAAAGTGGTTTTTCAACACTAACACAAGTGCGAAAAGTGGTTTTTCAACACTAACACAAGTGCGAAAAGTGGTTTTTCAACACTAATACAAGTGCAAAAGTGGTTTCCTGCACCAACACAAGTGCGAAAAGTGGTTTTTCAACACTAACACAAGTGCGAAAAGTGGTTTTTCAACACTAACACAAGTGCGAAAAGTGTTTTTTCCACACTAATACAAGTGCAAAAGTGGTTTCCTGCACCAACACAAGTGCGAAAAGTGGTTTTTCAACACAAACACAAGTGCGAAAAGTGGTTTTTCAACACTATCACAAGTGCAAAAAGTGTTTTTTCCACACTAATACAAGTGCAAAAGTGGTTTCCTGCACCAACACAAGTGCGAAAAATGGTTTTTCAACACTAACACAAGTGCGAAAAGTGGTTTTTCAACACTATCACAAGTGCAAAAAGTGTTTTTTCCACACTAATACAAGTGCAAAAGTGGTTTCCTGCACCAACACAATTGCGAAAAGTGGTTTTTCAACACTATCACAAGTGCGAAAAGTGGTTTTTCAACACTATCACAAGTGCAAAAAGTGTTTTTTCCACACTAATACAAGTGCAAAAGTGGTTTCCTGCACCAACACAAGTGCGAAAAGTGGTTTTTCAACACTAACACAAGTGCGAAAAGTGGTTTTTCAACACTAACACAAGTGCGAAAAGTGGTTTTCAACACTAACACAAGTGTGAAAAGTGGTTTTTCCACACTAATACAAGTGCAAAAGTGGTTTCCTGCACCAACACAAGTGCGAAACATGGTTTTTCAACACTAACACAAGTGCGAAAAGTGGTTTTTCAACACTAACACAAGTGCGAAAAGTGGTTTTTCAACACTAACACAAGTGCGAAAAGTGGTTTTTCAACTCTAACACAAGTGCGAAAAGTGGTTTCCTGCACCAACACAAGTGCGAAAAGTGGTTTTTCAACACTAACACAAGTGCGAAAAGTGGTTTTTCAACACTAACACAAGTGCGAAAAGTGTTTTTTCCACACTAATACAAGTGCAAAAGTGGTTTCCTGCACCAACACAAGTGCGAAAAGTGGTTTTTCAACACAAACACAAGTGCGAAAAGTGGTTTTTCAACACTATCACAAGTGCAAAAAGTGTTTTTTCCACACTAATACAAGTGCAAAAGTGGTTTCCTGCACCAACACAAGTGCGAAAAATGGTTTTTCAACACTAACACAAGTGCGAAAAGTGGTTTTTCAACACTATCACAAGTGCAAAAAGTGTTTTTTCCACACTAATACAAGTGCAAAAGTGGTTTCCTGCACCAACACAAGTGCGAAAAATGGTTTTTCAACACTAACACAAGTGCGAAAATTGGTTTTTCAACACTATCCCAAGTGCAAAAAGTGTTTTTTCCACACTAATACAAGTGCAAAAGTGGTTTCCTGCACCAACACAAGTGCGAAAAGTGGTTTTTCAACACTAACACCAGTGCGAAAAGTGGTTTTTCAACACTAACACAAGTGCGAAAAGTGGTTTTTCCACACTAACACAAGTGCAAAAAGTGGTTTTTCAACACTAACACAAGTGCAAAAAGTGGTTTTTCAACACTAATACAAGTGCAAAAGTGGTTTCCTGCACCAACACAAGTGTGAAAAGTGGTTTTTCAACACTAACACAAGTGTGAAAAGTGGTTTTTCAACACTAACACAAGTGCGAAAAGTGGTTTTTCCACACTAATACAAGTGCAAAAGTGGTTTCCTGCACCAACACAAGTGCGAAAAGTGGTTTTTCAACACTAACACAAGTGTGAAAAGTGGTTTTTCAACACTAACCCAAGTGCGAAAAGTGTTTTTTCCACACTAATACAAGTGCAAAAGTGGTTTCCTGCACCAACACAAGTGCGAAAAGTGGTTTTTCAACACTAACACAAGTGCGAAAAGTGTTTTTTCCACACTAATACAAGTGCAAAAGTGGTTTTCTGCACCAACACAAGTGCGAAAAGTGGTTTTTCAACACTATCACAAGTGCAAAAAGTGTTTTTTCCACACTAATACAAGTGCAAAAAGTGGTTTTTCAACACTAACACAAGTGTGAAAAGTGGTTTTTCAACACTAACACAAGTGCGAAAAGTGGTTTTTCAACACTAACACAAGTGCGAAAAGTGGTTTTTCAACACTAACACAAGTGCGAAAAGTGGTTTTTCAACACTAACACAAGTGCGAAAAGTGGTTTTTCAACACTAACCCAAGTGCGAAAAGTGTTTTTTCCACACTAATACAAGTGCAAAAGTGGTTTCCTGCACCAACACAAGTGCGAAAAGTGGTTTTTCAACACTAACACAAGTGCGAAAAGTGTTTTTTCCACACTAATACAAGTGCAAAAGTGGTTTTCTGCACCAACACAAGTGCGAAAAGTGGTTTTTCAACACTATCACAAGTGCAAAAAGTGTTTTTTCCACACTAATACAAGTGCAAAAGTGGTTTACTGCACCAACACAAGTGCGAAAAGTGGTTTTTCAACACTAACACTAGTGCGAAAAGTGGTTTTTCAACACTAACACAAGTGCGAAAAGTGGTTTTTCCACACTAATACAATTGCAAAAGTGGTTTCCTAGACCAACACAGGTGCGAAAAGTGGTTTTCAACACTAACACAAGTGCGAAAAGTGGTTTTTCAACACTATCACAAGTGCAAAAAGTGTTTTTTCCACACTAATACAAGTGCGAAAAGTGGTTTTTCAACACTAACACAAGTGCGAAAAGTGGTTTTTCCACACTAATACAAGTGCAAAAGTGGTTTCCTGCACCAACACAAGTGCGAAAAGTGGTTTTTCAACACTAACACAAGTGCGAAAAGTGGTTTTTCAACACTAACATAAGTGCAAAAAGTGGTTTTTCAACACTATCACAAGTGCAAAAAGTGTTTTTTCCACACTAATACAAGTGCAAAAGTGGTTTCCTGCACCAACACAAGAGCGAAAAGTGGTTTTTCAACACTAACACAAGTGCGAAAAGTGGTTTTTCAACACTAACACAAGAGCGAAAAGTGGTTTTTCCACACTAATACAATTGCAAAAGTGGTTTCCTGCACCAACACAAGTGCGAAAAGTGGTTTTTCAACACTAACACAAGTGTGAAAAGTGGTTTTTCAACACTAACCCAAGTGCGAAAAGTGTTTTTTCCACACTAATACAAGTGCAAAAGTGGTTTCCTGCACCAACACAAGTGCGAAAAGTGGTTTTTCAACACTAACACAAGTGCGAAAAGTGTTTTTTCCACACTAATACAAGTGCAAAAGTGGTTTCCTGCACCAACACAAGTGCGAAAAATGGTTTTTCAACACTAACACAAGTGCGAAAAGTGGTTTTTCAACACTATCACAAGTGCAAAAAGTGTTTTTTCCACACTAATACAAGTGCAAAAGTGGTTTCCTGCACCAACACAAGTGCGAAAAATGGTTTTTCAACACTAACACAAGTGCGAAAATTGGTTTTTCAACACTAACCCAAGTGCGAAAAGTGTTTTTTCCACACTAATACAAGTGCAAAAGTGGTTTCCTGCACCAACACAAGTGCGAAAAGTGGTTTTTCAACACTAACACAAGTGCGAAAAGTGTTTTTTCCACACTAATACAAGTGCAAAAGTGGTTTTCTGCACCAACACAAGTGCGAAAAGTGGTTTTTCAACACTATCACAAGTGCAAAAAGTGTTTTTTCCACACTAATACAAGTGCAAAAGTGGTTTACTGCACCAACACAAGTGCGAAAAGTGGTTTTTCAACACTAACACAAGTGCGAAAAGTGGTTTTTCAACACCAACACAAGTGCGAAAAGTGGTTTTTCCACACTAATACAATTGCAAAAGTGGTTTTCTACACCAACACAGGTGCGAAAAGTGGTTTTTCAACACTAACACAAGTGCGAAAAGTGGTTTTTCAACACTATCACAAGTGCAAAAAGTGTTTTTTCCACAATAATACAAGTGCGAAAAGTGGTTTTTCAACACTAACACAAGTGCGAAAAGTGGTTTTTCCACACTAATGCAAGTGCAAAAGTGGTTTCCAACACCAACACAAGTGCGAAAAGTGGTTTTTCAACACTAACATAAGTGCAAAAAGTGGTTTTTCAACACTATCACAAGTCCAAAAAGTGTTTTTTCCACACTAATACAAGTGCAAAAGTGGTTTCCTGCACCAACACAAGAGCGAAAAGTGGTTTTTCAACACTAACACAAGTGCGAAAAGTGGTTTTTCAACACTAACACAAGAGCGAAAAGTGGTTTTTCCACACTAATACAATTGCAAAAGTGGTTTCCTGCACCAACACAAGTGCGAAAAGTGGTTTTTCAACACTAACACAAGTGTGAAAAGTCGTTTTTCAACACTAACACAAGTGCGAAAAGTGGTTTTTCCACACTAATAAAAATGCAAAAGTGGTTTCCTGCTCCAACACAAGTGCGAAAAGTGGTTTTTCAACACTAACACAAGTGCAAAAAGTGTTTTTCCACACTAATACAAATGCAAAACTGGTTTCCTGCTCCAACACAAGTGCGAAAAGTGGTTTTTCAACACTAACACAAGTGCGAAAAGTGGTTTTTCCACACTAATACAAGTGCAAAAGTGGTTTCCTGCACCAACACAAGTGCGAAAAGTGGTTTTTCAACACTAACTCAAGTGCGAAAAGTGGTTTTTCAACACTATCACAAGTGCAAAAAGTGTTTTTTCCACACTAATACAAGTGCAAAAGTGGTTTACTGCACCAACACAAGTGCGAAAAGTGGTTTTTCAACACTAACACAAGTGCGAAAAGTGGTTTTTCAACACTAACACAAGTGCGAAAAGTGGTTTTTCCACACTAATACAATTGCAAAAATGGTTTCCTAGACCAACACAGGTGCGAAAAGTGGTTTTTCAACACTAACACAAGTGCGAAAAGTGGTTTTTCAACACTATCACAAGTGCAAAAAGTGTTTTTTCCACACTAATACAAGTGCAAAAGTGGTTTCCTGCACCAACACAAGTGCGAAAAGTGGTTTTTTAACACTAACATAAGTGCGAAATGTGGTTTTTCAACACGATCACAAGTGCAAAAATTGTTTTTTCCACACTAATACAAGTGCAAAAGTGGTTTCCTGCACCAACACAAGTGCGAAAAGTGGTTTTTCAACACTAACACAAGTGCGAAAAGTGGTTCTTCAACACTAACACAAGTGCGAAAAGTGGTTTTTCACCACTATCACAAGTGCAAAAAGTGTTTTTTCCACACTAATACAAGTGCAAAAGTGGTTTCCTGCACCAACACAAGTGCGAAAAGTGGTTTTTCAACACTAACACAAGTGCGAAAAGTGGTTTTTCAACACTAACACAAGTGCGAAAAGTGTTTTTTCCACACTAATACAAGTGCAAAAGTGGTTTCCTGCACCAACACAAGTGCGAAAAGTGGTTTTTCAACACAAACACAAGTGCGAAAAGTGGTTTTTCAACACTATCACAAGTGCAAAAAGTGTTTTTTCCACACTAATACAAGTGCAAAAGTGGTTTCCTGCACCAACACAAGTGCGAAAAATGGTTTTTCAACACTAACACAAGTGCGAAAAGTGGTTTTTCAACACTATCACAAGTGCAAAAAGTGTTTTTTCCACACTAATACAAGTGCAAAAGTGGTTTCCTGCACCAACACAAGTGCGAAAAATGGTTTTTCAACACTAACACAAGTGCGAAAATTGGTTTTTCAACACTATCCCAAGTGCAAAAAGTGTTTTTTCCACACTAATACAAGTGCAAAAGTGGTTTCCTGCACCAACACAAGTGCGAAAAGTGGTTTTTCAACACTAACACCAGTGCGAAAAGTGGTTTTTCAACACTAACACAAGTGCGAAAAGTGGTTTTTCCACACTAATACAAGTACAAAAGTGGTTTTTCAACACTAACACAAGTGCAAAAAGTGGTTTTTCAACACTAACACAAGTGCAAAAAGTGGTTTTTCAACACTAATACAAGTGCAAAAGTGGTTTCCTGCACCAACACAAGTGTGAAAAGTGGTTTTTCAACACTAACACAAGTGTGAAAAGTGGTTTTTCAACACTAACACAAGTGCGAAAAGTGGTTTTTCCACACTAATACAAGTGCAAAAGTGGTTTCCTGCACCAACACAATTGCGAAAAGTGGTTTTTCAACACTATCACAAGTGCGAAAAGTGGTTTTTCAACACTATCACAAGTGCAAAAAGTGTTTTTTCCACACTAATACAAGTGCAAAAGTGGTTTCCTGCACCAACACAAGTGCGAAAAGTGGTTTTTCAACACTAACACAAGTGCGAAAAGTGGTTTTTCAACACTAACACAAGTGCGAAAAGTGGTTTTCAACACTAACACAAGTGTGAAAAGTGGTTTTTCCACACTAATACAAGTGCAAAAGTGGTTTCCTGCACCAACACAAGTGCGAAACATGGTTTTTCAACACTAACACAAGTGCGAAAAGTGGTTTTTCAACACTAACACAAGTGCGAAAAGTGGTTTTTCAACACTAACACAAGTGCGAAAAGTGGTTTTTCAACTCTAACACAAGTGCGAAAAGTGGTTTTTCAACACTAACACAAGTGCGAAAAGTGGTTTTTCAACACTAACACAAGTGCGAAAAGTGGTTTTTCCACACTAATACAAGTGTAAAGTGGTTTCCTGCACCAACACAAGTGCGAAAAGTGGTTTTTCAACACTAACACAAGCGCGAAGAGTGGTTTTTCAACACCATCACAAGTGCAAAAAGTGTTTTTTCCACACTAATACAAGTGCAAAAGTGGTTTCCTGCACCAACACAAGTGCGAAAAGTGGTTTTTCAACACTAACACAAGTGCGAAAAGTGGTTTTTCAACACTAACACAAGAGCGAAAAGTGGTTTTTCCACACTAATACAATTGCAAAAGTGGTTTCCTGCACCAACACAAGTGCGAAAAGTGGTTTTTCAACACTAACACAAGTGTGAAAAGTGGTTTTTCAACACTATCACAAGTGCAAAAAGTGTTTTTTCCACACTAATACAAATGCAAAAGTGGTTTCCTGCTCCAACACAAGTGCGAAAAGTGGTTTTTCAACACTAACACAAGTGCAAAAAGTGGGTTTTCCACACTAATACAAGTGCAAAAGTGGTTTCCTGCACCAACACAAGTGCGAAAAGTGGTTTTTCAACACTAACATAAGTGCGAAAAGTGGTTTTTCAACACTAACACAAGTGCGAAAAGTGGTTTTTCCACACTAATACAATTGCAAAAGTGGTTTCCTAGACCAACACAGGTGCGAAAAGTGGTTTTTCAACACTAACACAAGTGCGAAAAGTGGTTTTTCAACACTATCACAAGTGCAAAAAGTGTTTTTTCCACACTAATGCAAGTGCAAAAGTGGTTTCCTGCACCAACACAAGTGCGAAAAGTGGTTTTTTAACACTAACACAAGTGCGAAAAGTGGTTTTTCAACACTAACACAAGTGCGAAAAGTGGTTTTTCCACACTAATACAAGTGCGAAAAGTGGTTTTTCAACACTAACACAAGTGCGAAAAGTGGTTTTTCAACACTAACACAAGTGCAAAAAGTGGTTTATCAACACTAACACAAGTGCGAAAAGTGGTTTTTCAACACTAACACAAGTGCGAAAAGTGGTTTTCCACACTAATACAAGTTCAAAAGTGGTTTCCTGCACCAACACAAGTGCGAAAAGTGGTTTTTCAACACTAACACAAGTGTGAAAAGTGGTTTTTCAACAATATCACAAGTGCAAAAAGTGTTTTTTCCACACTAATACAAATGCAAAAGTGGTTTCCTGCTCCAACACAAGTGCGAAAAGTGGTTTTTCAACACTAACACAAGTGCGAAAAGTGGTTTTTCCACACTAATACAAGTGCAAAAGTGGTTTCCTGCACCAACACAAGTGCGAAAAGTGGTTTTTCAACACTATCACAAGTGCAAAAAGTGTTTTTTCCACACTAATACAAGTGCAAAAGTGGTTTCCTGCACCAACACAAGTGTGAAAAGTGGTTTTTCAACACTAACACAAGTGCGAAAAGTGGTTTTTCAACACTAACACAAGTGCGAAAAGTGGTTTTTCAACACTATCACAAGTGCAAAAAGTGTTTTTTCCACACTAATACAAGTGCAAAAGTGGTTTCCTGCACCAACACAAGTGCGAAAAGTGGTTTTTCAACACTAACACAAGTGCGAAAAGTGGTTTTTCAACACTAACACAAGTGCGAAAAGTGGATTTTCCACACTAATACAATTGCAAAAGTGGTTTCCTGCACCAACACAAGTGCGAAAAGTGGTTTTTCAACACTAACACAAGTGCGAAAAGTGGTTTTTCAACACTAACACAAGTGCGAAAAGTGGTTTTTCCACACTAATACAAGTGCAAAAGTGGTTTCCTGCACCAACACAAGTGTGAAAAGTGGTTTTTCAACACTAACACAAGTGCGAAAAGTGGTTTTTCAACACTAACACAAGTGCGAAAAGTGGTTTTTCCACACTAATACAAGTGCAAAAGTGGTTTCCTGCACCAACACAAGTGCGAAAAGTGGTTTTTCAACACTAACACAAGTGCGAAAAGTGGTTTTTCAACACTAACACAAGTGCGAAAAGTGGTTTTTCAACACTATCACAAGTGCAAAAAGTGTTTTTTCCACACTAATACAAGTGCAAAAGTGGTTTCCTGCACCAACACAAGTGCGAAAAGTGGTTTTTCAACACTAACACAAGTGCGAAAAGTGGTTTTTCAACACTAACACAAGTGTGAAAAGTGGTTTTTCCACACTAATACAATTGCAAAAGTGGTTTCCTGCACCAACACAAGTGCGAAAAGTGGTTTTTCAACACTAACACATGTGCGAAAAGTGGTTTTTCAACACTAACACAATTGTGAAAAGTGGTTTTTTCCACACTAATACAAGTGCAAAAGTGGTTTCCTGCACCAACACAAGTGCGAAAAGTGGTTTTTCAACACTAACACAAGTGCGAAAAGTGGTTTTTCAACACTAACACAAGAGCGAAAAGTGGTTTTCCACACTAATACAATTGCAAAAGTGGTTTCCTGCACCAACACAAGTGCGAAAAGTGGTTTTTCAACACTAACACAAGTGTGAAAAGTGGTTTTTCAACACTATCACAAGTGCAAAAAGTGTTTTTTCCACACTAATACAAATGCAAAAGTGGTTTCCTGCTCCAACACAAGTGCGAAAAGTGGTTTTTCAACACTAACACAAGTGCGAAAAGTGGTTTTTCCACACTAATACAAGTGCAAAAGTGGTTTCCTGCACCAACACAAGTGCGAAAAGTGGTTTTTCAACACTATCACAAGTGCAAAAAGTGTTTTTTCCACACTAATACAAGTGCAAAAGTGGTTTCCTGCACCAACACAAGTGCGAAAAGTGGTTTTTCCACACTAACACAAGTGCGAAAAGTGGTTTTTCCACACTAATACAATTGCAAAAGTGGTTTCCTGCACCAACACAAGTGCGAAAAGTGGTTTTTCAACACTAACACAAGTGCGAAAAGTGGTTTTTCAACACTAACACAAGTGCGAAAAGTGGTTTTTCAACACTATCACAAGTGCAAAAAGTGTTTTTTCCACACTAATACAAGTGCAAAAGTGGTTTCCTGCACCAACACAAGTGTGAAAAGTGGTTTTTCAACACTAACACAAGTGCGAAAAGTGGTTTTTCAACACTAACACAAGTGCGAAAAGTGGTTTTTCAACACTATCACAAGTGCAAAAAGTGTTTTTTCCACACTAATACAAGTGCAAAAGTGGTTTCCTGCACCAACACAAGTGCGAAAAGTGGTTTTTCAACACTAACACAAGTGCGAAAAGTGGTTTTTCAACACTAACACAAGTGCGAAAAGTGGATTTTCCACACTAATACAATTGCAAAAGTGGTTTCCTGCACCAACACAAGTGCGAAAAGTGGTTTTTCAACACTAACACAAGTGCGAAAAGTGGTTTTTCAACACTAACACAAGTGCGAAAAGTGGTTTTTCCACACTAATACAAGTGCAAAAGTGGTTTCCTGCACCAACACAAGTGTGAAAAGTGGTTTTTCAACACTAACACAAGTGCGAAAAGTGGTTTTTCAACACTAACACAAGTGCGAAAAGTGGTTTTTCCACACTAATACAAGTGCAAAAGTGGTTTCCTGCACCAACACAAGTGCGAAAAGTGGTTTTTCAACACTAACACAAGTGCGAAAAGTGGTTTTTCAACACTAACACAAGTGCGAAAAGTGGTTTTTCAACACTATCACAAGTGCAAAAAGTGTTTTTTCCACACTAATACAAGTGCAAAAGTGGTTTCCTGCACCAACATAAGTGCGAAAAGTGGTTTTTCAACACTAACACAAGTGCGAAAAGTGGTTTTTCAACACTAACACAAGTGTGAAAAGTGGTTTTTCCACACTAATACAATTGCAAAAGTGGTTTCCTGCACCAGCACAAGTGCGAAAAGTGGTTTTTCAACACTAACACAAGTGTGAAAAGTGGTTTTTTCCATACTAATACAAGTGCAAAAGTGGTTTCCTGCACCAACACAAGTGCGAAAAGTGGTTTTTCAACACTAACACAAGTGCGAAAAGTGGTTTTTCAACACTAACACAAGAGCGAAAAGTGGTTTTCCACACTAATACAATTGCAAAAGTGATTTCCTGCACCAACACAAGTGCGAAAAGTGGTTTTTCAACACTAACACAAGTGTGAAAAGTGGTTTTTCAACACTATCACAAGTGCAAAAAGTGTTTTTTCCACACTAATACAAATGCAAAAGTGGTTTCCTGCTCCAACACAAGTGCGAAAAGTGGTTTTTCAACACTAACACAAGTGTGAAAAGTGGTTTTCCCACACTAATACAAGTGCAAAAGTGGTTTCCTGCACCAACACAAGTGCGAAAAGTGGTTTTTCAACACTATCACAAGTGCAAAAAGTGTTTTTTCCACACTAATACAAGTGCAAAAGTGGTTTCCTGCACCAACACAAGTGCGAAAAGTGGTTTTCCACACTAACACAAGTGCGAAAAGTGGTTTTTCCAAACTAATACAATTGCAAAAGTGGTTTCCTGCACCAACACAAGTGCGAAAAGTGGTTTTTCAACACTAACACAAGTGCGAAAAGTGGTTTTTCAACACTAACACAAGTGCGAAAAGTGGTTTTTCAACACTATCACAAGTGCAAAAAGTGTTTTTTCCACACTAATACAAGTGCAAAAGTGGTTTCCTGCACCAACACAAGTGCGAAAAGTGGTTTTTCAACACTAACACAAGTGCGAAAAGTGGTTTTTCCACACTAATACAATTGCAAAAGTGGTTTCCTGCACCAACACAAGTGCGAAAAGTGGTTTTTCAACACTAACACAAGTGCGAAAAGTGGTTTTTCAACACTAACACAAGTGCGAAAAGTGGTTTTTCCACACTAATACAAGTGCAAAAGTGGTTTCCTGCACCAACACAAGTGTGAAAAGTGGTTTTTCAACACTAACACAAGTGTGAAAAGTGGTTTTTCAACACTAACACAAGTGCGAAAAGTGGTTTTTCCACACTAATACAAGTGCAAAAGTGGTTTCCTGCACCAACACAAGTGCGAAAAGTGGTTTTTCAACACTAACACAAGTGCGAGAAGTGGTTTTTCAACACTAACACAAGTGCGAAAAGTGGTTTTTCACCACTATCACAAGTGCAAAAAAGTGTTTTTTCCACACTAATACAAGTGCAAAAGTGGTTTCCTGCACCAACACAAGTGCGAAAAGTGGTTTTTCAACACTATCACAAGTGCAAAAAGTGTTTTTTCCACACTAATACAAGTGCAAAAGTGGTTTACTGCACCAACACAAGTGCGAAAAGTGGTTTTTCAACACTAACACAAGTGCGAAAAGTGGTTTTTCAACACTAACACAAGTGCGAAAAGTGGTTTTTCCACACTAATACAGGTATAAAAGTGGTTTCCTGCACCAACACAAGTGCGAAAAGTGGTTTTTCAACACTAACATAAGTGCGAAATGTGGTTTTTCAACACTATCACAAGTGCAAAAAGTGTTTTTTCCACACTAATACAAGTGCAAAAGTGGTTTCCTGCACCAACACAAGTGCGAAAAGTGGTTTTTCAACACTAACACAAGTGCGAAAAGTGGTTTTTCAACACTAACACAAGTGCGAAAAGTGGTTTCCTGCACCAACACAAGTGCGAAAAGTGGTTTTTCAACACTAACACAAGTGCGAAAAGTGGTTTTTCAACACTAACACAAGTGCGAAAAGTGGTTTTTCAACACTAACACAAGTGCGAGAAGTGGTTTTTCAACACTAACACAAGTGCGAAAAGTGGTTTTTCACCACTACCACAAGTGCAAAAAGTGTTTTTTCCACACTAATACAAGTGCAAAAGTGGTTTCCTGCACCAACACAAGTGCGAAAAGTGGTTTTTCAACACTATCACAAGTGCAAAAAGTGTTTTTTCCACACTAATACAAGTGCAAAAGTGGTTTACTGCACCAACACAAGTGCGAAAAGTGGTTTTTCAACACTAACACAAGTGCGAAAAGTGGTTTTTCAACACTAACACAAGTGCAAAAAGTGGTTTTTCCACACTAATACAGGTGCAAAAGTGGTTTCCTGCACCAACACAAGTGCGAAAAGTGGTTTTTCAACACTAACATAAGTGCGAAATGTGGTTTTTCAACACTATCACAAGTGCAAAAAGTGTTTTTTCCACACTAATACAAGTGCAAAAGTGGTTTCCTGCACCAACACAAGTGCGAAAAGTGGTTTTTCAACACTAACACAAGTGCGAAAAGTGGTTTTTCAACACTAACACAAGTGCGAAAAGTGGTTTCCTGCACCAACACAAGTGCGAAAAGTGGTTTTTCAACACTAACACAAGTGCGAAAAGTGGTTTTTCAACACTAACACAAGTGCGAAAAGTGGTTTTTCAACACTATCACAAGTGCAAAAAGTGTTTTTTCCACACTAATACAAGTGCAAAAGTGGTTTCCTGCACCAACACAAGTGCGAAAAGTGGTTTTTCAACACTAACACAAGTGCGAAAAGTGGTTTTTCAACACTAACACAAGTGCGAAAAGTGGTTTTTCACCACTATCACAAGTGCAAAAAGTGTTTTTTCCACACTAATACAAGTGCAAAAGTGGTTTCCTGCACCAACACAAGTGCGAAAAGTGGTTTTTCAACACTAACACAAGTGCGCAAAGTGGTTTTTCAACACTAACCCAAGTGCGAAAAGTGTTTTTTCCACACTAATACAAGTGCAAAAGTGGTTTCCTGCACCAACAAAAGTGCAAAAAGTGGTTTTTCAACACTAACACAAGTGCGAAAAGTGGTTTTTCAACACTATCACAAGTGCAAAAAGTGTTTTTTCCACACTAATACAAGTGCAAAAGCGGTTTCCTGCACCAACACAAGTGCGAAAAGTGGTTTTTCAACACTATCACAAGTGCAAAAAGTGTTTTTTCCAAACTAATACATGTGCAAAAGTGGTTTACTGCACCAACACAAGTGCGAAAAGTGGTTTTTCAACACTAACACAAGTGCGAAAAGTGGTTTTTCAACACTATCACAAGTGCAAAAAGTGTTTTTTCCACACTAATACAAGTGCAAAAGTGGTTTCCTGCACCAACACAAGTGCGAAAAGTGGTTTTTCAACACTAACACAAGTGCGAAAAGTGGTTTTTCAACACTAACACAAGTGCGAAAAGTGGTTTTTCAACACTATCACAAGTGCAAAAAGTGTTTTTTCCACACTAATACAAGTGCAAAAGTGGTTTCCTGCACCAACACAAGTGCGAAAAGTGGTTTTTCAATACTAACACAAGTGCGAAAAGTGGTTTTTCAACACTAACACAAGAGCGAAAAGTGGTTTTTCCACACTAATACAATTGCAAAAGTGGTTTCCTGCACCAACACAAGTGCGAAAAGTGGTTTTTCAACACTAACACAAGTGTGAAAAGTGGTTTTTCAACACTATCACAAGTGCAAAAAGTGTTTTTTCCACACTAATACAAATGCAAAAGGGGTTTCCTGCTCCAACACAAGTGCGAAAAGTGGTTTATCAACACTAACACAAGTGCGAAAAGTGGTTTTTCCACACTAATACAAGTGCAAAAAGTGTTTTTTCCACACTAATGTAAGTGCAAAAGTGGTTTCCTGCACCAACACAAGTGCGAAAAGTGGTTTTTCAACACTAACACAAGTGCGAAAAGTGGTTTTTCAACACTATCACAAGTGCAAAAAGTGTTTTTTCCACACTAATACAAGTGCAAAAGTGGTTTCCTGCACCAACACAAGTGCGAAAAGTGGTTTTTTAACACTAACACAAGTGCGAAAAGTGGTTTTTCAACACTAACATAAGTGCAAAAAGTGGTTTTTCCACACTAATACAAGTGCAAAAGTGGTTTCCTGCACCAACACAAGTGCAAAAAGTGGTTTTTCAACACTAACACAAGTGCGAAATGTGGTTTTTCAACACTATCACAAGTGCAACAAGTGTTTTTTCCACACTAATACAAGTGCAAAAGTGGTTTCCTGCACCAACACAAGTGCGAAAAGTGGTTTTTCAACACTAACACAAGTGCGAAAAGTGGTTTTTCAACACTAACACAAGTGCGAAAAGTGGTGTTTCAACACTAACACAAGTGCGAAAAGTCGTTTTTCAACACTAATACAAGTGCGAAAAGTGGTTTTTCCACACTAATACAAGTGCAAAAGTGGTTTCCTGCACCAACACAAGTGCGAAAAGTGGCTTTTCAACACTAACACAAGTGCGAAAAGTGGTTTTTCAACACTATCACAAGTGCAAAAAGTGGTTTTTCCACACTAATACAAGTGCAAAAGTGGTTTCCTGCACCAACACAAGTGCGAAAAGTGGTTTTTCAACACTAACACAAGTGCGAAAAGTGGTTTTTCCACACTAATACAAGTGCAAAAGTGGTTTCCTGCACCAACACAAGTGTGAAAAGTGGTTTTTCAACACTAACACAAGTGTGAAAAGTGGTTTTTCAACACTAACACAAGTGCGAAAAGTGGTTTTTCCACACTAATACAAGTGCAAAAGTGGTTTCCTGCACCAACACAATTGCGAAAAGTGGTTTTTTCAACACTAACACAAGTGCGAAAAGTGGTTTTTCAACACTATCACAAGTGCAAAAAGTGTTTTTTCCACACTAATACAAGTGCAAAAGTGGTTTCCTGCACCAACACAAGTGCGAAAAGTGGTTTTTCAACACTAACACAAGTGCGAGAAGTGGTTTTTCAACACTAACACAAGTGCGAAAAGTGGTTTTTCACCACTATCACAAGTGCAAAAAAGTGTTTTTTCCACACTAATACAAGTGCAAAAGTGGTTTCCTGCACCAAGACAAGTGCGAAAAGTGGTTTTTCAACACTAACACAAGTGCGAAAAGTGGTTTTTCAACACTAACACAAGTATGAAAAGTGGTTTTTTCCACACTAATACAGGTGCAAAAGTGGTTTCCTGCACCAACACAAGTGCGAAAAGTGGTTTTTCAACACTAACACAAGTGCGAAAAGTGGTTTTTCCACACTAATACAGGTGCAAAAGTGGTTTCCTGCACCAACACAAGTGCGAAAAGTGGTTTTTCAACACTAACATAAGTGCGAAATGTGGTTTTTCAACACTATCACAAGTGCAAAAAAGTGTTTTTTTCCACACTAATACAAGTGCAAAAGTGGTTTCCTGCACCAACACAAGTGCGAAAAGTGGTTTTTCAACACTAACACAAGTGCGAAAAGTGGTTTTTCAACACTAACACAAGTGCGAAAAGTGGTTTCCTGCACCAACACAAGTGCGAAAAGTGGTTTTTCAACACTAACACAAGTGCGAAAAGTGGTTTTTCAACACTAACACAAGTGCGAAAAGTGGTTTTTCAACACTAACACAAGTGCGAGAAGTGGTTTTTCAACACTAACACAAGTGCGAAAAGTGGTTTTTCACCACTACCACAAGTGCAAAAAGTGTTTTTTCCACACTAATACAAGTGCAAAAGTGGTTTCCTGCACCAACACAAGTGCGAAAAGTGGTTTTTCAACACTATCACAAGTGCAAAAAGTGTTTTTTCCACACTAATACAAGTGCAAAAGTGGTTTACTGCACCAACACAAGTGCGAAAAGTGGTTTTTCAACACTAACACAAGTGCGAAAAGTGGTTTTTCAACACTAACACAAGTGCGAAAAGTGGTTTTTCAACACTAACACAAGTGCGAAAAGTGGTTTTTCCACACTAATACAAGTGCAAAAGTGGTTTCCTGCACCAACACAAGTGCAAAAAGTGGTTTTTCAACACTAACACAAGTGCGAAAAGTGGTTTTTCAACACTAACACAAGAGCGAAAAGTGGTTTTTCCACACTAATACAATTGCAAAAGTGGTTTCCTGCACCAACACAAGTGCGAAAAGTGGTTTTTCAACACTAACACAAGTGTGAAAAGTGGTTTTTCAACAATATCACAAGTGCAAAAAGTGTTTTTTCCACACTAATACAAATGCAAAAGTGGTTTCCTGCTCCAACACAAGTGCGAAAAGTGGTTTTTCAACACTAACACAAGTGCGAAAAGTGGTTTTTCCACACTAATACAAGTGCAAAAGTGGTTTCCTGCACCAACACAAGTGCGAAAAGTGGTTTTTCAACACTATCACAAGTGCAAAAAGTGTTTTTTCCACACTAATACAAGTGCAAAAGTGGTTTCCTGCACCAACACAAGTGTGAAAAGTGGGTTTTCAACACTAACACAAGTGCGAAAAGTGGTTTTTCAACACTAACACAAGTGCGAAAAGTGGTTTTTCAACACTATCACAAGTGCAAAAAGTGTTTTTTCCACACTAATACAAGTGCAAAAGTGGTTTCCTGCACCAACACAAGTGCGAAAAGTGGTTTTTCAACACTAACACAAGTGCGAAAAGTGGTTTTTCAACACTAACACAAGTGCGAAAAGTGGTGTTTCAACACTAACACAAGTGCAAAAAGTGGTTTTTCCACACTAATACAAGTGCAAAAGTGGTTTCCTGCACCAACACAAGTGCGAAAAGTGGTTTTTCAACACTAACACAAGTGCGAAAAGTGGTTTTTCCACACTAATACAAGTGCAAAAGTGGTTTCCTGCACCAACACAAGTGTGAAAAGTGGTTTTTCAACACTAACACAAGTGTGAAAAGTGGTTTTTCAACACTAACACAAGTGCGAAAAGTGGTTTTTCCACACTAATACAAGTGCAAAAGTGGTTTCCTGCACCAACACAAGTGCGAAAAGTGGTTTTTTAACACTAACACAAGTGCGAAAAGTGGTTTTTCAACACTAACATAAGTGCAAAAAGTGGTTTTTCCACACTAATACAAGTGCAAAAGTGGTTTCCTGCACCAACACAAGTGCAAAAAGTGGTTTTTCAACACTAACACAAGTGCGAAATGTGGTTTTTCAACACTATCACAAGTGCAACAAGTGTTTTTTCCACACTAATACAAGTGCAAAAGTGGTTTCCTGCACCAACACAAGTGCGAAAAGTGGTTTTTCAACACTAACACAAGTGCGAAAAGTGGTTTTTCAACACTAACACAAGTGCGAAAAGTGGTTTTTCAACACTATCACAAGTGCAAAAAGTGGTTTTTCCACACTAATACAAGTGCAAAAGTGGTTTCCTGCACCAACACAAGTGCGAAAAGTGGTTTTTCAACACTAACACAAGTGCGAAAAGTGGTTTTTCCACACTAATACAAGTGCAAAAGTGGTTTCCTGCACCAACACAAGTGTGAAAAGTGGTTTTTCAACACTAACACAAGTGTGAAAAGTGGTTTTTCAACACTAACACAAGTGCGAAAAGTGGTTTTTCCACACTAATACAAGTGCAAAAGTGGTTTCCTGCACCAACACAATTGCGAAAAGTGGTTTTTCAACACTAACACAAGTGCGAAAAGTGGTTTTTCAACACTATCACAAGTGCAAAAAGTGTTTTTTCCACACTAATACAAGTGCAAAAGTGGTTTCCTGCACCAACACAAGTGCGAAAAGTGGTTTTTCAACACTAACACAAGTGCGAAAAGTGGTTTTTCAACACTAACACAAGTGCGAAAAGTGGTTTTTCACCACTATCACAAGTGCAAAAAAGTGTTTTTTCCACACTAATACAAGTGCAAAAGTGGTTTCCTGCACCAAGACAAGTGCGAAAAGTGGTTTTTCAACACTAACACAAGTGCGAAAAGTGGTTTTTCAACACTAACACAAGTGCGAAAAGTGGTTTTTCCACACTAATACAGGTGCAAAAGTGGTTTCCTGCACCAACACAAGTGCGAAAAGTGGTTTTTCAACACTAACATAAGTGCGAAAAGTGGTTTTTCAACACTAACACAAGTGCGAAAAGTGGTTTCCTGCACCAAGACAAGTGCGAGAAGTGGTTTTTCAACACTAACACAAGTGCGAAAAGTGGTTTTTCACCACTATCACAAGTGCAAAAAAGTGTTTTTTCCACACTAATACAAGTGCAAAAGTGGTTTCCTGCACCAACACAAGTGCGAAAAGTGGTTTTTCAACACTATCACAAGTGCAAAAAGTGTTTTTTCCACACTAATACAAGTGCAAAAGTGGTTTACTGCACCAACACAAGTGCGAAAAGTGGTTTTTCAACACTAACACAAGTGCGAAAAGTGGTTTTTCAACACTAACACAAGTGCGAAAAGTGGTTTTTCCACACTAATACAGGTGCAAAAGTGGTTTCCTGCACCAACACAAGTGCGAAAAGTGGTTTTTCAACACTAACATAAGTGCGAAATGTGGTTTTTCAACACTATCACAAGTGCAAAAAGTGTTTTTTCCACACTAATACAAGTGCAAAAGTGGTTTCCTGCACCAACACAAGTGCGAAAAGTGGTTTTTCAACACTAACACAAGTGCGAAAAGTGGTTTTTCAACACTAACACAAGTGCAAAAAGTGGTTTCCTGCACCAACACAAGTGCGAAAAGTGGTTTTTCAACACTAACACAAGTGCGAAAAGTGGTTTTTCAACACTAACACAAGTGCGAAAAGTGGTTTTTCAACACTAACACAAGTGCGAGAAGTGGTTTTTCAACACTAACACAAGTGCGAAAAGTGGTTTTTCACCACTACCACAAGTGCAAAAAGTGTTTTTTCCACACTAATACAAGTGCAAAAGTGGTTTCCTGCACCAACACAAGTGCGAAAAGTGGTTTTTCAACACTATCACAAGTGCAAAAAGTGTTTTTTCCACACTAATACAAGTGCAAAAGTGGTTTACTGCACCAACACAAGTGCGAAAAGTGGTTTTTCAACACTAACACAAGTGCGAAAAGTGGTTTTTCAACACTAACACAAGTGCGAAAAGTGGTTTTTCCACACTAATACAGGTGCAAAAGTGGTTTCCTGCACCAACACAAGTGCGAAAAGTGGTTTTTCAACACTAACATAAGTGCGAAATGTGGTTTTTCAACACTATCACAAGTGCAAAAAGTGTTTTTTCCACACTAATACAAGTGCAAAAGTGGTTTCCTGCACCAACACAAGTGCGAAAAGTGGTTTTTCAACACTAACACAAGTGCAAAAAGTGGTTTTTCAATACTAACACAAGTGCGAAAAGTGGTTTCCTGCACCAACACAAGTGCGAAAAGTGGTTTTTCAACACTAACACAAGTGCGAAAAGTGGTTTTTCAACACTAACACAAGTGCGAAAAGTGGTTTTTCAACACTATCACAAGTGCAAAAAGTGTTTTTTCCACACTAATACAAGTGCAAAAGTGGTTTCCTGCACCAACACAAGTGCGAAAAGTGGTTTTTCAACACTAACACAAGTGCGAAAAGTGGTTTTTCAACACTAACACAAGTGCGAAAAGTGGTTTTTCACCACTATCACAAGTGCAAAAAGTGTTTTTTCCACACTAATACAAGTGCAAAAGTGGTTTCCTGCACCAACACAAGTGCGAAAAGTGGTTTTTCAACACTAACACAAGTGCGAAAAGTGGTTTTTCAACACTAACACAAGTGCGAAAAGTGGTGTTTCAACACTAACACAAGTGCGAAAAGTCGTTTTTCAACACTAATACAAGTGCGAAAAGTGGTTTTTCCACACTAATACAAGTGCAAAAGTGGTTTCCTGCACCAACACAAGTGCGAAAAGTGGCTTTTCAACACTAACACAAGTGCGAAAAGTGGTTTTTCAACACTATCACAAGTGCAAAAAGTGGTTTTTCCACACTAATACAAGTGCAAAAGTGGTTTCCTGCACCAACACAAGTGCGAAAAGTGGTTTTTCAACACTAACACAAGTGCGAAAAGTGGTTTTTCCACACTAATACAAGTGCAAAAGTGGTTTCCTGCACCAACACAAGTGTGAAAAGTGGTTTTTCAACACTAACACAAGTGTGAAAAGTGGTTTTTCAACACTATCACAAGTGCAAAAAGTGTTTTTTCCACACTAATACAAGTGCAAAAGTGGTTTCCTGCACCAACACAAGTGCGAAAAGTGGTTTTTCAACACTAACACAAGTGCGAGAAGTGGTTTTTCAACACTAACACAAGTGCGAAAAGTGGTTTTTCACCACTATCACAAGTGCAAAAAAGTGTTTTTTCCACACTAATACAAGTGCAAAAGTGGTTTCCTGCACCAAGACAAGTGCGAAAAGTGGTTTTTCAACACTAACACAAGTGCGAAAAGTGGTTTTTCAACACTAACACAAGTGCGAAAAGTGGTTTTTCCACACTAATACAGGTGCAAAAGTGGTTTCCTGCACCAACACAAGTGCGAAAAGTGGTTTTTCAACACTAACATAAGTGCGAAAAGTGGTTTCAACACTAACACAAGTGCGAAAAGTGGTTTCCTGCACCAAGACAAGTGCGAGAAGTGGTTTTTCAACACTAACACAAGTGCGAAAAGTGGTTTTTCACCACTATCACAAGTGCAAAAAAGTGTTTTTTCCACACTAATACAAGTGCAAAAAGTGGTTTTTCCACACTAATACAAGTGCAAAAGTGCTTTCCTGCACCAACAAAAGTGCAAAAAGTGGTTTTTCAACACTAACACAAGTGCGAAAAGTGGTTTTTCAACACTATCACAAGTGCAAAAAGTGTTTTTTCCACACTAATACAAGTGCAAAAGCGGTTTCCTGCACCAACACAAGTGCGAAAAGTGGTTTTTCAACACTATCACAAGTGCAAAAAGTGTTTTTTCCAAACTAATACATGTGCAAAAGTGGTTTACTGCACCAACACAAGTGCGAAAAGTGGTTTTTCAACACTAACACAAGTGCGAAAAGTGGTTTTTCAACACTATCACAAGTGCAAAAAGTGTTTTTTCCACACTAATACAAGTGCAAAAGTGGTTTCCTGCACCAACACAAGTGCGAAAAGTGGTTTTTCAACACTAACACAAGTGCGAAAAGTGGTTTTTCAACACTAACACAAGTGCGAAAAGTGGTTTTTCAACACTATCACAAGTGCAAAAAGTGTTTTTTCCACACTAATACAAGTGCAAAAGTGGTTTCCTGCACCAACACAAGTGCGAAAAGTGGTTTTTCAATACTAACACAAGTGCGAAAAGTGGTTTTTCAACACTAACACAAGAGCGAAAAGTGGTTTTTCCACACTAATACAATTGCAAAAGTGGTTTCCTGCACCAACACAAGTGCGAAAAGTGGTTTTTCAACACTAACACAAGTGTGAAAAGTGGTTTTTCAACACTATCACAAGTGCAAAAAGTGTTTTTTCCACACTAATACAAATGCAAAAGGGGTTTCCTGCTCCAACACAAGTGCGAAAAGTGGTTTATCAACACTAACACAAGTGCGAAAAGTGGTTTTTCCACACTAATACAAGTGCAAAAAGTGTTTTTTCCACACTAATGTAAGTGCAAAAGTGGTTTCCTGCACCAACACAAGTGCGAAAAGTGGTTTTTCAACACTAACACAAGTGCGAAAAGTGGTTTTTCAACACTATCACAAGTGCAAAAAGTGTTTTTTCCACACTAATACAAGTGCAAAAGTGGTTTCCTGCACCAACACAAGTGCGAAAAGTGGTTTTTTAACACTAACACAAGTGCGAAAAGTGGTTTTTCAACACTAACATAAGTGCAAAAAGTGCTTTTTCCACACTAATACAAGTGCAAAAGTGGTTTCCTGCACCAACACAAGTGCAAAAAGTGGTTTTTCAACACTAACACAAGTGCGAAATGTGGTTTTTCAACACTATCACAAGTGCAACAAGTGTTTTTTCCACACTAATACAAGTGCAAAAGTGGTTTCCTGCACCAACACAAGTGCGAAAAGTGGTTTTTCAACACTAACACAAGTGCGAAAAGTGGTTTTTCAACACTAACACAAGTGCGAAAAGTGGTGTTTCAACACTAACACAAGTGCGAAAAGTCGTTTTTCAACACTAATACAAGTGCGAAAAGTGGTTTTTCCACACTAATACAAGTGCAAAAGTGGTTTCCTGCACCAACACAAGTGCGAAAAGTGGCTTTTCAACACTAACACAAGTGCGAAAAGTGGTTTTTCAACACTATCACAAGTGCAAAAAGTGGTTTTTCCACACTAATACAAGTGCAAAAGTGGTTTCCTGCACCAACACAAGTGCGAAAAGTGGTTTTTCAACACTAACACAAGTGCGAAAAGTGGTTTTTCCACACTAATACAAGTGCAAAAGTGGTTTCCTGCACCAACACAAGTGTGAAAAGTGGTTTTTCAACACTAACACAAGTGTGAAAAGTGGTTTTTCAACACTAACACAAGTGCGAAAAGTGGTTTTCCACACTAATACAAGTGCAAAAGTGGTTTCCTGCACCAACACAATTGCGAAAAGTGGTTTTTCAACACTAACACAAGTGCGAAAAGTGGTTTTTCAACACTATCACAAGTGCAAAAAGTGTTTTTTCCACACTAATACAAGTGCAAAAGTGGTTTCCTGCACCAACACAAGTGCGAAAAGTGGTTTTTCAACACTAACACAAGTGCGAGAAGTGGTTTTTCAACACTAACACAAGTGCGAAAAGTGGTTTTTCACCACTATCACAAGTGCAAAAAAGTGTTTTTTCCACACTAATACAAGTGCAAAAGTGGTTTCCTGCACCAAGACAAGTGCGAAAAGTGGTTTTTCAACACTAACACAAGTGCGAAAAGTGGTTTTTCAACACTAACACAAGTGCGAAAAGTGGTTTTTCCACACTAATACAGGTGCAAAAGTGGTTTCCTGCACCAACACAAGTGCGAAAAGTGGTTTTTCAACACTAACATAAGTGCGAAAAGTGGTTTTTCAACACTAACACAAGTGCGAAAAGTGGTTTCCTGCACCAAGACAAGTGCGAGAAGTGGTTTTTCAACACTAACACAAGTGCGAAAAGTGGTTTTTCACCACTATCACAAGTGCAAAAAAGTGTTTTTTCCACACTAATACAAGTGCAAAAGTGGTTTCCTGCACCAACACAAGTGCGAAAAGTGGTTTTTCAACACTATCACAAGTGCAAAAAGTGTTTTTTCCACACTAATACAAGTGCAAAAGTGGTTTACTGCACCAACACAAGTGCGAAAAGTGGTTTTTCAACACTAACACAAGTGCGAAAAGTGGTTTTTCAACACTAACACAAGTGCGAAAAGTGGTTTTTCCACACTAATACAGGTGCAAAAGTGGTTTCCTGCACCAACACAAGTGCGAAAAGTGGTTTTTCAACACTAACATAAGTGCGAAATGTGGTTTTTCAACACTATCACAAGTGCAAAAAGTGTTTTTTCCACACTAATACAAGTGCAAAAGTGGTTTCCTGCACCAACACAAGTGCGAAACGTGGTTTTTCAACACTAACACAAGTGCGAAAAGTGGTTTTTCAACACTAACACAAGTGCGAAAAGTGGTTTCCTGCACCAACACAAGTGCGAAAAGTGGTTTTTCAACACTAACACAAGTGCGAAAAGTGGTTTTTCAACACTAACACAAGTGCGAAAAGTGGTTTTTCAACACTAACACAAGTGCGAGAAGTGGTTTTTCAACACTAACACAAGTGCGAAAAGTGGTTTTTCACCACTACCACAAGTGCAAAAAGTGTTTTTTCCACACTAATACAAGTGCAAAAGTGGTTTCCTGCACCAACACACGTGCGAAAAGTGGTTTTTCAACACTATCACAAGTGCAAAAAGTGTTTTTTCCACACTAATACAAGTGCAAAAGTGGTTTACTGCACCAACACAAGTGCGAAAAGTGGTTTTTCAACACTAACACAAGTGCGAAAAGTGGTTTTTCAACACTAACACAAGTGCGAAAAGTGGTTTTTCCACACTAATACAGGTGCAAAAGTGGTTTCCTGCACCAACACAAGTGCGAAAAGTGGTTTTTCAACACTAACATAAGTGCGAAATGTGGTTTTTCAACACTATCACAAGTGCAAAAAGTGTTTTTTCCACACTAATACAAGTGCAAAAGTGGTTTCCTGCACCAACACAAGTGCGAAAAGTGGTTTTTCAACACTAACACAAGTGCAAAAAGTGGTTTTTCAACACTAACACAAGTGCGAAAAGTGGTTTCCTGCACCAACACAAGTGCGAAAAGTGGTTTTTCAACACTAACACAAGTGCGAAAAGTGGTTTTTCAACACTAACACAAGTGCGAAAAGTGGTTTTTCAACACTATCACAAGTGCAAAAAGTGTTTTTTCCACACTAATACAAGTGCAAAAGTGGTTTCCTGCACCAACACAAGTGCGAAAAGTGGTTTTTCAACACTAACACAAGTGCGAAAAGTGGTTTTTCAACACTAACACAAGTGCGAAAAGTGGTTTTTCACCACTATCACAAGTGCAAAAAGTGTTTTTTCCACACTAATACAAGTGCAAAAGTGGTTTCCTGCACCAACACAAGTGCGAAAAGTGGTTTTTCAACACTAACACAAGTGCGAAAAGTGGTTTTTCAACACTAACACAAGTGCGAAAAGTGGTGTTTCAACACTAACACAAGTGCGAAAAGTCGTTTTTCAACACTAATACAAGTGCGAAAAGTGGTTTTTCCACACTAATACAAGTGCAAAAGTAGTTTCCTGCACCAACACAAGTGCGAAAAGTGGCTTTTCAACACTAACACAAGTGCGAAAAGTGGTTTTTCAACACTATCACAAGTGCAAAAAGTGGTTTTTCCACACTAATACAAGTGCAAAAGTGGTTTCCTGCACCAACACAAGTGCGAAAAGTGGTTTTTCAACACTATCACAAGTGCAAAAAGTGTTTTTTCCACACTAATACAAGTGCAAAAGCGGTTTCCTGCACCAACACAAGTGCGAAAAGTGGTTTTTCAACACTATCACAAGTGCAAAAAGTGTTTTTTCCAAACTAATACATGTGCAAAAGTGGTTTACTGCACCAACACAAGTGCGAAAAGTGGTTTTTCAACACTAACACAAGTGCGAAAAGTGGTTTTTCAACACTATCACAAGTGCAAAAAGTGTTTTTTCCACACTAATACAAGTGCAAAAGTGGTTTCCTGCACCAACACAAGTGCGAAAAGTGGTTTTTCAACACTAACACAAGTGCGAAAAGTGGTTTTTCAACACTAACACAAGTGCGAAAAGTGGTTTTTCAACACTATCACAAGTGCAAAAAGTGTTTTTTCCACACTAATACAAGTGCAAAAGTGGTTTCCTGCACCAACACAAGTGTGAAAAGTGGTTTTTCAATACTAACACAAGTGCGAAAAGTGGTTTTTCAACACTAACACAAGAGCGAAAAGTGGTTTTTCCACACTAATACAATTGCAAAAGTGGTTTCCTGCACCAACACAAGTGCGAAAAGTGGTTTTTCAACACTAACACAAGTGTGAAAAGTGGTTTTTCAACACTATCACAAGTGCAAAAAGTGTTTTTTCCACACTAATACAAATGCAAAAGGGGTTTCCTGCTCCAACACAAGTGCGAAAAGTGGTTTTTCAACACTAACACAAGTGCGAAAAGTGGTTTTTCAACACTAACACAAGTGCGAAAAGTGGTGTTTCAACACTAACACAAGTGCGAAAAGTCGTTTTTCAACACTAACACAAGTGCAAAAAGTGGTTTTTCAATACTAACACAAGTGCGAAAAGTGGTTTCCTGCACCAACACAAGTGCGAAAAGTGGTTTTTCAACACTAACACAAGTGCGAAAAGTGGTTTTTCAACACTAACACAAGTGCGAAAAGTGGTTTTTCAACACTATCACAAGTGCAAAAAGTGTTTTTTCCACACTAATACAAGTGCAAAAGTGGTTTCCTGCACCAACACAAGTGCGAAAAGTGGTTTTTCAACACTAACACAAGTGCGAAAAGTGGTTTTTCAACACTAACACAAGTGCGAAAAGTGGTTTTTCACCACTATCACAAGTGCAAAAAGTGTTTTTTCCACACTAATACAAGTGCAAAAGTGGTTTCCTGCACCAACACAAGTGCGAAAAGTGGTTTTTCAACACTAACACAAGTGCGAAAAGTGGTTTTTCAACACTAACACAAGTGCGAAAAGTGGTGTTTCAACACTAACACAAGTGCGAAAAGTCGTTTTTCAACACTAATACAAGTGCGAAAAGTGGTTTTTCCACACTAATACAAGTGCAAAAGTGGTTTCCTGCACCAACACAAGTGCGAAAAGTGGCTTTTCAACACTAACACAAGTGCGAAAAGTGGTTTTTCAACACTATCACAAGTGCAAAAAGTGGTTTTTCCACACTAATACAAGTGCAAAAGTGGTTTCCTGCACCAACACAAGTGCGAAAAGTGGTTTTTCAACACTAACACAAGTGCGAAAAGTGGTTTTTCCACACTAATACAAGTGCAAAAGTGGTTTCCTGCACCAACACAAGTGTGAAAAGTGGTTTTTCAACACTAACACAAGTGTGAAAAGTGGTTTTTCAACACTATCACAAGTGCAAAAAGTGTTTTTTCCACACTAATACAAGTGCAAAAGTGGTTTCCTGCACCAACACAAGTGCGAAAAGTGGTTTTTCAACACTAACACAAGTGCGAGAAGTGGTTTTTCAACACTAACACAAGTGCGAAAAGTGGTTTTTCACCACTATCACAAGTGCAAAAAAGTGTTTTTTCCACACTAATACAAGTGCAAAAGTGGTTTCCTGCACCAAGACAAGTGCGAAAAGTGGTTTTTCAACACTAACACAAGTGCGAAAAGTGGTTTTTCAACACTAACACAAGTGCGAAAAGTGGTTTTTCCACACTAATACAGGTGCAAAAGTGGTTTCCTGCACCAACACAAGTGCGAAAAGTGGTTTTTCAACACTAACATAAGTGCGAAAAGTGGTTTTTCAACACTAACACAAGTGCGAAAAGTGGTTTCCTGCACCAAGACAAGTGCGAGAAGTGGTTTTTCAACACTAACACAAGTGCGAAAAGTGGTTTTTCACCACTATCACAAGTGCAAAAAAGTGTTTTTTCCACACTAATACAAGTGCAAAAAGTGGTTTTTCCACACTAATACAAGTGCAAAAGTGCTTTCCTGCACCAACAAAAGTGCAAAAAGTGGTTTTTCAACACTAACACAAGTGCGAAAAGTGGTTTTTCAACACTATCACAAGTGCAAAAAGTGTTTTTTCCACACTAATACAAGTGCAAAAGCGGTTTCCTGCACCAACACAAGTGCGAAAAGTGGTTTTTCAACACTATCACAAGTGCAAAAAGTGTTTTTTCCAAACTAATACATGTGCAAAAGTGGTTTACTGCACCAACACAAGTGCGAAAAGTGGTTTTTCAACACTAACACAAGTGCGAAAAGTGGTTTTTCAACACTATCACAAGTGCAAAAAGTGTTTTTTCCACACTAATACAAGTGCAAAAGTGGTTTCCTGCACCAACACAAGTGCGAAAAGTGGTTTTTCAACACTAACACAAGTGCGAAAAGTGGTTTTCAACACTAACACAAGTGCGAAAAGTGGTTTTTCAACACTATCACAAGTGCAAAAAGTGTTTTTTCCACACTAATACAAGTGCAAAAGTGGTTTCCTGCACCAACACAAGTGCGAAAAGTGGTTTTTCAATACTAACACAAGTGCGAAAAGTGGTTTTTCAACACTAACACAAGAGCGAAAAGTGGTTTTTCCACACTAATACAATTGCAAAAGTGGTTTCCTGCACCAACACAAGTGCGAAAAGTGGTTTTTCAACACTAACACAAGTGTGAAAAGTGGTTTTTCAACACTATCACAAGTGCAAAAAGTGTTTTTTCCACACTAATACAAATGCAAAAGGGGTTTCCTGCTCCAACACAAGTGCGAAAAGTGGTTTATCAACACTAACACAAGTGCGAAAAGTGGTTTTTCCACACTAATACAAGTGCAAAAAGTGTTTTTTCCACACTAATGTAAGTGCAAAAGTGGTTTCCTGCACCAACACAAGTGCGAAAAGTGGTTTTTCAACACTAACACAAGTGCGAAAAGTGGTTTTTCAACACTATCACAAGTGCAAAAAGTGTTTTTTCCACACTAATACAAGTGCAAAAGTGGTTTCCTGCACCAACACAAGTGCGAAAAGTGGTTTTTTAACACTAACACAAGTGCGAAAAGTGGTTTTTCAACACTAACATAAGTGCAAAAAGTGCTTTTTCCACACTAATACAAGTGCAAAAGTGGTTTCCTGCACCAACACAAGTGCAAAAAGTGGTTTTTCAACACTAACACAAGTGCGAAATGTGGTTTTTCAACACTATCACAAGTGCAACAAGTGTTTTTTCCACACTAATACAAGTGCAAAAGTGGTTTCCTGCACCAACACAAGTGCGAAAAGTGGTTTTTCAACACTAACACAAGTGCGAAAGTGGTTTTTCAACACTAACACAAGTGCGAAAAGTGGTGTTTCAACACTAACACAAGTGCGAAAAGTCGTTTTTCAACACTAATACAAGTGCGAAAAGTGGTTTTTCCACACTAATACAAGTGCAAAAGTGGTTTCCTGCACCAACACAAGTGCGAAAAGTGGCTTTTCAACACTAACACAAGTGCGAAAAGTGGTTTTTCAACACTATCACAAGTGCAAAAAGTGGTTTTTCCACACTAATACAAGTGCAAAAGTGGTTTCCTGCACCAACACAAGTGCGAAAAGTGGTTTTTCAACACTAACACAAGTGCGAAAAGTGGTTTTTCCACACTAATACAAGTGCAAAAGTGGTTTCCTGCACCAACACAAGTGTGAAAAGTGGTTTTTCAACACTAACACAAGTGTGAAAAGTGGTTTTTCAACACTAACACAAGTGCGAAAAGTGGTTTTCCACACTAATACAAGTGCAAAAGTGGTTTCCTGCACCAACACAATTGCGAAAAGTGGTTTTTCAACACTAACACAAGTGCGAAAAGTGGTTTTTCAACACTATCACAAGTGCAAAAAGTGTTTTTTCCACACTAATACAAGTGCAAAAGTGGTTTCCTGCACCAACACAAGTGCGAAAAGTGGTTTTTCAACACTAACACAAGTGCGAGAAGTGGTTTTTCAACACTAACACAAGTGCGAAAAGTGGTTTTTCACCACTATCACAAGTGCAAAAAAGTGTTTTTTCCACACTAATACAAGTGCAAAAGTGGTTTCCTGCACCAAGACAAGTGCGAAAAGTGGTTTTTCAACACTAACACAAGTGCGAAAAGTGGTTTTTCAACACTAACACAAGTGCGAAAAGTGGTTTTTCCACACTAATACAGGTGCAAAAGTGGTTTCCTGCACCAACACAAGTGCGAAAAGTGGTTTTTCAACACTAACATAAGTGCGAAAAGTGGTTTTTCAACACTAACACAAGTGCGAAAAGTGGTTTCCTGCACCAAGACAAGTGCGAGAAGTGGTTTTTCAACACTAACACAAGTGCGAAAAGTGGTTTTTCACCACTATCACAAGTGCAAAAAAGTGTTTTTTCCACACTAATACAAGTGCAAAAGTGGTTTCCTGCACCAACACAAGTGCGAAAAGTGGTTTTTCAACACTATCACAAGTGCAAAAGTGTTTTTTCCACACTAATACAAGTGCAAAAGTGGTTTACTGCACCAACACAAGTGCGAAAAGTGGTTTTTCAACACTAACACAAGTGCGAAAAGTGGTTTTTCAACACTAACACAAGTGCGAAAAGTGGTTTTTCCACACTAATACAGGTGCAAAAGTGGTTTCCTGCACCAACACAAGTGCGAAAAGTGGTTTTTCAACACTAACATAAGTGCGAAATGTGGTTTTTCAACACTATCACAAGTGCAAAAAGTGTTTTTTCCACACTAATACAAGTGCAAAAGTGGTTTCCTGCACCAACACAAGTGCGAAACGTGGTTTTTCAACACTAACACAAGTGCGAAAAGTGGTTTTTCAACACTAACACAAGTGCGAAAAGTGGTTTCCTGCACCAACACAAGTGCGAAAAGTGGTTTTTCAACACTAACACAAGTGCGAAAAGTGGTTTTTCAACACTAACACAAGTGCGAAAAGTGGTTTTTCAACACTAACACAAGTGCGAGAAGTGGTTTTTCAACACTAACACAAGTGCGAAAAGTGGTTTTTCACCACTACCACAAGTGCAAAAAGTGTTTTTTCCACACTAATACAAGTGCAAAAGTGGTTTCCTGCACCAACACACGTGCGAAAAGTGGTTTTTCAACACTATCACAAGTGCAAAAAGTGTTTTTTCCACACTAATACAAGTGCAAAAGTGGTTTACTGCACCAACACAAGTGCGAAAAGTGGTTTTTCAACACTAACACAAGTGTGAAAAGTGGTTTTTCAACACTAACACAAGTGCGAAAAGTGGTTTTTCCACACTAATACAGGTGCAAAAGTGGTTTCCTGCACCAACACAAGTGCGAAAAGTGGTTTTTCAACACTAACATAAGTGCGAAATGTGGTTTTTCAACACTATCACAAGTGCAAAAAGTGTTTTTTCCACACTAATACAAGTGCAAAAGTGGTTTCCTGCACCAACACAAGTGCGAAAAGTGGTTTTTCAACACTAACACAAGTGCAAAAAGTGGTTTTTCAACACTAACACAAGTGCGAAAAGTGGTTTCCTGCACCAACACAAGTGCGAAAAGTGGTTTTTCAACACTAACACAAGTGCGAAAAGTGGTTTTTCAACACTAACACAAGTGCGAAAAGTGGTTTTTCAACACTATCACAAGTGCAAAAAGTGTTTTTTCCACACTAATACAAGTGCAAAAGTGGTTTCCTGCACCAACACAAGTGCGAAAAGTGGTTTTTCAACACTAACACAAGTGCGAAAAGTGGTTTTTCAACACTAACACAAGTGCGAAAAGTGGTTTTTCACCACTATCACAAGTGCAAAAAGTGTTTTTTCCACACTAATACAAGTGCAAAAGTGGTTTCCTGCACCAACACAAGTGCGAAAAGTGGTTTTTCAACACTAACACAAGTGCGAAAAGTGGTTTTTCAACACTAACACAAGTGCGAAAAGTGGTGTTTCAACACTAACACAAGTGCGAAAAGTCGTTTTTCAACACTAATACAAGTGCGAAAAGTGGTTTTTCCACACTAATACAAGTGCAAAAGTAGTTTCCTGCACCAACACAAGTGCGAAAAGTGGCTTTTCAACACTAACACAAGTGCGAAAAGTGGTTTTTCAACACTATCACAAGTGCAAAAAGTGGTTTTTCCACACTAATACAAGTGCAAAAGTGGTTTCCTGCACCAACACAAGTGCGAAAAGTGGTTTTTCAACACTATCACAAGTGCAAAAAGTGTTTTTTCCACACTAATACAAGTGCAAAAGCGGTTTCCTGCACCAACACAAGTGCGAAAAGTGGTTTTTCAACACTATCACAAGTGCAAAAAGTGTTTTTTCCAAACTAATACATGTGCAAAAGTGGTTTACTGCACCAACACAAGTGCGAAAAGTGGTTTTTCAACACTAACACAAGTGCGAAAAGTGGTTTTTCAACACTATCACAAGTGCAAAAAGTGTTTTTTCCACACTAATACAAGTGCAAAAGTGGTTTCCTGCACCAACACAAGTGCGAAAAGTGGTTTTTCAACACTAACACAAGTGCGAAAAGTGGTTTTTCAACACTAACACAAGTGCGAAAAGTGGTTTTTCAACACTATCACAAGTGCAAAAAGTGTTTTTTCCACACTAATACAAGTGCAAAAGTGGTTTCCTGCACCAACACAAGTGTGAAAAGTGGTTTTTCAATACTAACACAAGTGCGAAAAGTGGTTTTTCAACACTAACACAAGAGCGAAAAGTGGTTTTTCCACACTAATACAATTGCAAAAGTGGTTTCCTGCACCAACACAAGTGCGAAAAGTGGTTTTTCAACACTAACACAAGTGTGAAAAGTGGTTTTTCAACACTATCACAAGTGCAAAAAGTGTTTTTTCCACACTAATACAAATGCAAAAGGGGTTTCCTGCTCCAACACAAGTGCGAAAAGTGGTTTATCAACACTAACACAAGTGCGAAAAGTGGTTTTTCCACACTAATACAAGTGCAAAAAGTGTTTTTTCCACACTAATGTAAGTGCAAAAGTGGTTTCCTGCACCAACACAAGTGCGAAAAGTGGTTTTTCAACACTAACACAAGTGCGAAAAGTGGTTTTTCAACACTATCACAAGTGCAAAAAGTGTTTTTTCCACACTAATACAAGTGCAAAAGTGGTTTCCTGCACCAACACAAGTGCGAAAAGTGGTTTTTTAACACTAACACAAGTGCGAAAAGTGGTTTTTCAACACTAACATAAGTGCAAAAAGTGGTTTTTCCACACTAATACAAGTGCAAAAGTGGTTTCCTGCACCAACACAAGTGCAAAAAGTGGTTTTTCAACACTAACACAAGTGCGAAATGTGGTTTTTCAACACTATCACAAGTGCAACAAGTGTTTTTTCCACACTAATACAAGTGCAAAAGTGGTTTCCTGCACCAACACAAGTGCGAAAAGTGGTTTTTCAACACTAACACAAGTGCGAAAAGTGGTTTTTCAACACTAACACAAGTGCGAAAAGTGGTGTTTCAACACTAACACAAGTGCGAAAAGTCGTTTTTCAACACTAATACAAGTGCGAAAAGTGGTTTTTCCACACTAATACAAGTGCAAAAGTGGTTTCCTGCACCAACACAAGTGCGAAAAGTGGCTTTTCAACACTAACACAAGTGCGAAAAGTGGTTTTTCAACACTATCACAAGTGCAAAAAGTGGTTTTTCCACACTAATACAAGTGCAAAAGTGGTTTCCTGCACCAACACAAGTGCGAAAAGTGGTTTTTCAACACTAACACAAGTGCGAAAAGTGGTTTTTCCACACTAATACAAGTGCAAAAGTGGTTTCCTGCACCAACACAAGTGTGAAAAGTGGTTTTTCAACACTAACACAAGTGTGAAAAGTGGTTTTTCAACACTAACACAAGTGCGAAAAGTGGTTTTTCCACACTAATACAAGTGCAAAAGTGGTTTCCTGCACCAACACAATTGCGAAAAGTGGTTTTTCAACACTAACACAAGTGCGAAAAGTGGTTTTTCAACACTATCACAAGTGCAAAAAGTGTTTTTTCCACACTAATACAAGTGCAAAAGTGGTTTCCTGCACCAACACAAGTGCGAAAAGTGGTTTTTCAACACTAACACAAGTGCGAGAAGTGGTTTTTCAACACTAACACAAGTGCGAAAAGTGGTTTTTCACCACTATCACAAGTGCAAAAAAGTGTTTTTTCCACACTAATACAAGTGCAAAAGTGGTTTCCTGCACCAAGACAAGTGCGAAAAGTGGTTTTTCAACACTAACACAAGTGCGAAAAGTGGTTTTTCAACACTAACACAAGTGCGAAAAGTGGTTTTTCCACACTAATACAGGTGCAAAAGTGGTTTCCTGCACCAACACAAGTGCGAAAAGTGGTTTTTCAACACTAACATAAGTGCGAAAAGTGGTTTTTCAACACTAACACAAGTGCGAAAAGTGGTTTCCTGCACCAAGACAAGTGCGAGGAGTGGTTTTTCAACACTAACACAAGTGCGAAAAGTGGTTTTTCACCACTATCACAAGTGCAAAAAAGTGTTTTTTCCACACTAATACAAGTGCAAAAGTGGTTTCCTGCACCAACACAAGTGCGAAAAGTGGTTTTTCAACACTATCACAAGTGCAAAAAGTGTTTTTTCCACACTAATACAAGTGCAAAAGTGGTTTACTGCACCAACACAAGTGCGAAAAGTGGTTTTTCAACACTAACACAAGTGCGAAAAGTGGTTTTTCAACACTAACACAAGTGCGAAAAGTGGTTTTTCCACACTAATACAGGTGCAAAAGTGGTTTCCTGCACCAACACAAGTGCGAAAAGTGGTTTTTCAACACTAACATAAGTGCGAAATGTGGTTTTTCAACACTATCACAAGTGCAAAAAGTGTTTTTTCCACACTAATACAAGTGCAAAAGTGGTTTCCTGCACCAACACAAGTGCGAAAAGTGGTTTTTCAACACTAACACAAGTGCGAAAAGTGGTTTTTCAACACTAACACAAGTGCGAAAAGTGGTTTCCTGCACCAACACAAGTGCGAAAAGTGGTTTTTCAACACTAACACAAGTGCGAAAAGTGGTTTTTCAACACTAACACAAGTGCGAAAAGTGGTTTTTCAACACTAACACAAGTGCGAGAAGTGGTTTTTCAACACTAACACAAGTGCGAAAAGTGGTTTTTCACCACTACCACAAGTGCAAAAAGTGTTTTTTCCACACTAATACAAGTGCAAAAGTGGTTTCCTGCACCAACACAAGTGCGAAAAGTGGTTTTTCAACACTATCACAAGTGCAAAAAGTGTTTTTTCCACACTAATACAAGTGCAAAAGTGGTTTACTGCACCAACACAAGTGCGAAAAGTGGTTTTTCAACACTAACACAAGTGCGAAAAGTGGTTTTTCAACACTAACACAAGTGCGAAAAGTGGTTTTTCCACACTAATACAGGTGCAAAAGTGGTTTCCTGCACCAACACAAGTGCGAAAAGTGGTTTTTCAACACTAACATAAGTGCGAAATGTGGTTTTTCAACACTATCACAAGTGCAAAAAGTGTTTTTTCCACACTAATACAAGTGCAAAAGTGGTTTCCTGCACCAACACAAGTGCGAAAAGTGGTTTTTCAACACTAACACAAGTGCAAAAAGTGGTTTTTCAACACTAACACAAGTGCGAAAAGTGGTTTCCTGCACCAACACAAGTGCGAAAAGTGGTTTTTCAACACTAACACAAGTGCGAAAAGTGGTTTTTCAACACTAACACAAGTGCGAAAAGTGGTTTTCCAACACTATCACAAGTGCAAAAAGTGTTTTTTCCACACTAATACAAGTGCAAAAGTGGTTTCCTGCACCAACACAAGTGCGAAAAGTGGTTTTTCAACACTAACACAAGTGCGAAAAGTGGTTTTTCAACACTAACACAAGTGCGAAAAGTGGTTTTTCACCACTATCACAAGTGCAAAAAGTGTTTTTTCCACACTAATACAAGTGCAAAAGTGGTTTCCTGCACCAACACAAGTGCGAAAAGTGGTTTTTCAACACTAACACAAGTGCGAAAAGTGGTTTTTCAACACTAACACAAGTGCGAAAAGTGGTGTTTCAACACTAACACAAGTGCGAAAAGTCGTTTTTCAACACTAATACAAGTGCGAAAAGTGGTTTTTCCACACTAATACAAGTGCAAAAGTGGTTTCCTGCACCAACACAAGTGCGAAAAGTGGCTTTTCAACACTAACACAAGTGCGAAAAGTGGTTTTTCAACACTATCACAAGTGCAAAAAGTGGTTTTTCCACACTAATACAAGTGCAAAAGTGGTTTCCTGCACCAACACAAGTGCGAAAAGTGGTTTTTCAACACTAACACAAGTGCGAAAAGTGGTTTTTCCACACTAATACAAGTGCAAAAGTGGTTTCCTGCACCAACACAAGTGTGAAAAGTGGTTTTTCAACACTAACACAAGTGTGAAAAGTGGTTTTTCAACACTAACACAAGTGCGAAAAGTGGTTTTTCCACACTAATACAAGTGCAAAAGTGGTTTCCTGCACCAACACAATTGCGAAAAGTGGTTTTTCAACACTAACACAAGTGCGAAAAGTGGTTTTTCAACACTATCACAAGTGCAAAAAGTGTTTTTTCCACACTAATACAAGTGCAAAAGTGGTTTCCTGCACCAACACAAGTGCGAAAAGTGGTTTTTCAACACTAACACAAGTGCGAGAAGTGGTTTTTCAACACTAACACAAGTGCGAAAAGTGGTTTTTCACCACTATCACAAGTGCAAAAAAGTGTTTTTTCCACACTAATACAAGTGCAAAAGTGGTTTCCTGCACCAAGACAAGTGCGAAAAGTGGTTTTTCAACACTAACACAAGTGCGAAAAGTGGTTTTTCAACACTAACACAAGTGCGAAAAGTGGTTTTTCCACACTAATACAGGTGCAAAAGTGGTTTCCTGCACCAACACAAGTGCGAAAAGTGGTTTTTCAACACTAACATAAGTGCGAAAAGTGGTTTTTCAACACTAACACAAGTGCGAAAAGTGGTTTCCTGCACCAAGACAAGTGCGAGAAGTGGTTTTTCAACACTAACACAAGTGCGAAAAGTGGTTTTTCACCACTATCACAAGTGCAAAAAAGTGTTTTTTCCACACTAATACAAGTGCAAAAGTGGTTTCCTGCACCAACACAAGTGCGAAAAGTGGTTTTTCAACACTATCACAAGTGCAAAAAGTGTTTTTTCCACACTAATACAAGTGCAAAAGTGGTTTACTGCACCAACACAAGTGCGAAAAGTGGTTTTTCAACACTAACACAAGTGCGAAAAGTGGTTTTTCAACACTAACACAAGTGCGAAAAGTGGTTTTTCCACACTAATACAAGTGCAAAAGCGGTTTCCTGCACCAACACAAGTGCGAAAAGTGGTTTTTCAACACTATCACAAGTGCAAAAAGTGTTTTTTCCAAACTAATACATGTGCAAAAGTGGTTTACTGCACCAACACAAGTGCGAAAAGTGGTTTTTCAACACTAACACAAGTGCGAAAAGTGGTTTTTCAACACTATCACAAGTGCAAAAAGTGTTTTTTCCACACTAATACAAGTGCAAAAGTGGTTTCCTGCACCAACACAAGTGCGAAAAGTGGTTTTTCAACACTAACACAAGTGCGAAAAGTGGTTTTTCAACACTAACACAAGTGCGAAAAGTGGTTTTTCAACACTATCACAAGTGCAAAAAGTGTTTTTTCCACACTAATACAAGTGCAAAAGTGGTTTCCTGCACCAACACAAGTGTGAAAAGTGGTTTTTCAATACTAACACAAGTGCGAAAAGTGGTTTTTCAACACTAACACAAGAGCGAAAAGTGGTTTTTCCACACTAATACAATTGCAAAAGTGGTTTCCTGCACCAACACAAGTGCGAAAAGTGGTTTTTCAACACTAACACAAGTGTGAAAAGTGGTTTTTCAACACTATCACAAGTGCAAAAAGTGTTTTTTCCACACTAATACAAATGCAAAAGGGGTTTCCTGCTCCAACACAAGTGCGAAAAGTGGTTTATCAACACTAACACAAGTGCGAAAAGTGGTTTTTCCACACTAATACAAGTGCAAAAAGTGTTTTTTCCACACTAATGTAAGTGCAAAAGTGGTTTCCTGCACCAACACAAGTGCGAAAAGTGGTTTTTCAACACTAACACAAGTGCGAAAAGTGGTTTTTCAACACTATCACAAGTGCAAAAAGTGTTTTTTCCACACTAATACAAGTGCAAAAGTGGTTTCCTGCACCAACACAAGTGCGAAAAGTGGTTTTTTAACACTAACACAAGTGCGAAAAGTGGTTTTTCAACACTAACATAAGTGCAAAAAGTGGTTTTTCCACTAATACAAGTGCAAAAGTGGTTTCCTGCACCAACACAAGTGCAAAAAGTGGTTTTTCAACACTAACACAAGTGCGAAATGTGGTTTTTCAACACTATCACAAGTGCAACAAGTGTTTTTTCCACACTAATACAAGTGCAAAAGTGGTTTCCTGCACCAACACAAGTGCGAAAAGTGGTTTTTCAACACTAACACAAGTGCGAAAAGTGGTTTTTCAACACTAACACAAGTGCGAAAAGTGGTGTTTCAACACTAACACAAGTGCGAAAAGTCGTTTTTCAACACTAATACAAGTGCGAAAAGTGGTTTTTCCACACTAATACAAGTGCAAAAGTGGTTTCCTGCACCAACACAAGTGCGAAAAGTGGCTTTTCAACACTAACACAAGTGCGAAAAGTGGTTTTTCAACACTATCACAAGTGCAAAAAGTGGTTTTTCCACACTAATACAAGTGCAAAAGTGGTTTCCTGCACCAACACAAGTGCGAAAAGTGGTTTTTCAACACTAACACAAGTGCGAAAAGTGGTTTTCCCACACTAATACAAGTGCAAAAGTGGTTTCCTGCACCAACACAAGTGTGAAAAGTGGTTTTTCAACACTAACACAAGTGTGAAAAGTGGTTTTTCAACACTAACACAAGTGCGAAAAGTGGTTTTTCCACACTAATACAAGTGCAAAAGTGGTTTCCTGCACCAACACAATTGCGAAAAGTGGTTTTTCAACACTAACACAAGTGCGAAAAGTGGTTTTTCAACACTATCACAAGTGCAAAAAGTGTTTTTTCCACACTAATACAAGTGCAAAAGTGGTTTCCTGCACCAACACAAGTGCGAAAAGTGGTTTTTCAACACTAACACAAGTGCGAGAAGTGGTTTTTCAACACTAACACAAGTGCGAAAAGTGGTTTTTCACCACTATCACAAGTGCAAAAAAGTGTTTTTTCCACACTAATACAAGTGCAAAAGTGGTTTCCTGCACCAAGACAAGTGCGAAAAGTGGTTTTTCAACACTAACACAAGTGCGAAAAGTGGTTTTTCAACACTAACACAAGTGCGAAAAGTGGTTTTTCCACACTAATACAGGTGCAAAAGTGGTTTCCTGCACCAACACAAGTGCGAAAAGTGGTTTTTCAACACTAACATAAGTGCGAAAAGTGGTTTTTCAACACTAACACAAGTGCGAAAAGTGGTTTCCTGCACCAAGACAAGTGCGAGGAGTGGTTTTTCAACACTAACACAAGTGCGAAAAGTGGTTTTTCACCACTATCACAAGTGCAAAAAAGTGTTTTTTCCACACTAATACAAGTGCAAAAGTGGTTTCCTGCACCAACACAAGTGCGAAAAGTGGTTTTTCAACACTATCACAAGTGCAAAAAGTGTTTTTTCCACACTAATACAAGTGCAAAAGTGGTTTACTGCACCAACACAAGTGCGAAAAGTGGTTTTTCAACACTAACACAAGTGCGAAAAGTGGTTTTTCAACACTAACACAAGTGCGAAAAGTGGTTTTTCCACACTAATACAGGTGCAAAAGTGGTTTCCTGCACCAACACAAGTGCGAAAAGTGGTTTTTCAACACTAACATAAGTGCGAAATGTGGTTTTTCAACACTATCACAAGTGCAAAAAGTGTTTTTTCCACACTAATACAAGTGCAAAAGTGGTTTCCTGCACCAACACAAGTGCGAAAAGTGGTTTTTCAACACTAACACAAGTGCGAAAAGTGGTTTTTCAACACTAACACAAGTGCGAAAAGTGGTTTCCTGCACCAACACAAGTGCGAAAAGTGGTTTTTCAACACTAACACAAGTGCGAAAAGTGGTTTTTCAACACTAACACAAGTGCGAAAAGTGGTTTTTCAACACTAACACAAGTGCGAGAAGTGGTTTTTCAACACTAACACAAGTGCGAAAAGTGGTTTTTCACCACTACCACAAGTGCAAAAAGTGTTTTTTCCACACTAATACAAGTGCAAAAGTGGTTTCCTGCACCAACACAAGTGCGAAAAGTGGTTTTTCAACACTATCACAAGTGCAAAAAGTGTTTTTTCCACACTAATACAAGTGCAAAAGTGGTTTACTGCACCAACACAAGTGCGAAAAGTGGTTTTTCAACACTAACACAAGTGCGAAAAGTGGTTTTTCAACACTAACACAAGTGCGAAAAGTGGTTTTTCCACACTAATACAGGTGCAAAAGTGGTTTCCTGCACCAACACAAGTGCGAAAAGTGGTTTTTCAACACTAACATAAGTGCGAAATGTGGTTTTTCAACACTATCACAAGTGCAAAAAGTGTTTTTTCCACACTAATACAAGTGCAAAAGTGGTTTCCTGCACCAACACAAGTGCGAAAAGTGGTTTTTCAACACTAACACAAGTGCAAAAAGTGGTTTTTCAACACTAACACAAGTGCGAAAAGTGGTTTCCTGCACCAACACAAGTGCGAAAAGTGGTTTTTCAACACTAACACAAGTGCGAAAAGTGGTTTTTCAACACTAACACAAGTGCGAAAAGTGGTTTTTCAACACTATCACAAGTGCAAAAAGTGTTTTTTCCACACTAATACAAGTGCAAAAGTGGTTTCCTGCACCAACACAAGTGCGAAAAGTGGTTTTTCAACACTAACACAAGTGCGAAAAGTGGTTTTTCAACACTAACACAAGTGCGAAAAGTGGTTTTTCACCACTATCACAAGTGCAAAAAGTGTTTTTTCCACACTAATACAAGTGCAAAAGTGGTTTCCTGCACCAACACAAGTGCGAAAAGTGGTTTTTCAACACTAACACAAGTGCGAAAAGTGGTTTTTCAACACTAACACAAGTGCGAAAAGTGGTGTTTCAACACTAACACAAGTGCGAAAAGTCGTTTTTCAACACTAATACAAGTGCGAAAAGTGGTTTTTCCACACTAATACAAGTGCAAAAGTGGTTTCCTGCACCAACACAAGTGCGAAAAGTGGCTTTTCAACACTAACACAAGTGCAAAAAGTGGTTTTTCAACACTATCACAAGTGCAAAAAGTGGTTTTTCCACACTAATACAAGTGCAAAAGTGGTTTCCTGCACCAACACAAGTGCGAAAAGTGGTTTTTCAACACTAACACAAGTGCGAAAAGTGGTTTTTCCACACTAATACAAGTGCAAAAGTGGTTTCCTGCACCAACACAAGTGTGAAAAGTGGTTTTTCAACACTAACACAAGTGTGAAAAGTGGTTTTTCAACACTAACACAAGTGCGAAAAGTGGTTTTTCCACACTAATACAAGTGCAAAAGTGGTTTCCTGCACCAACACAATTGCGAAAAGTGGTTTTTCAACACTAACACAAGTGCGAAAAGTGGTTTTTCAACACTATCACAAGTGCAAAAAGTGTTTTTTCCACACTAATACAAGTGCAAAAGTGGTTTCCTGCACCAACACAAGTGCGAAAAGTGGTTTTTCAACACTAACACAAGTGCGAGAAGTGGTTTTTCAACACTAACACAAGTGCGAAAAGTGGTTTTTCACCACTATCACAAGTGCAAAAAAGTGTTTTTTCCACACTAATACAAGTGCAAAAGTGGTTTCCTGCACCAAGACAAGTGCGAAAAGTGGTTTTTCAACACTAACACAAGTGCGAAAAGTGGTTTTTCAACACTAACACAAGTGCGAAAAGTGGTTTTTCCACACTAATACAGGTGCAAAAGTGGTTTCCTGCACCAACACAAGTGCGAAAAGTGGTTTTTCAACACTAACATAAGTGCGAAAAGTGGTTTTTCAACACTAACACAAGTGCGAAAAGTGGTTTCCTGCACCAAGACAAGTGCGAGAATTGGTTTTTCAACACTAACACAAGTGCGAAAAGTGGTTTTTCACCACTATCACAAGTGCAAAAAAGTGTTTTTTCCACACTAATACAAGTGCAAAAGTGGTTTCCTGCACCAACACAAGTGCGAAAAGTGGTTTTTCAACACTATCACAAGTGCAAAAAGTGTTTTTTCCACACTAATACAAGTGCAAAAGTGGTTTACTGCACCAACACAAGTGCGAAAAGTGGTTTTTCAACACTAACACAAGTGCGAAAAGTGGTTTTTCAACACTAACACAAGTGCGAAAAGTGGTTTTTCCACACTAATACAGGTGCAAAAGTGGTTTCCTGCACCAACACAAGTGCGAAAAGTGGTTTTTCAACACTAACATAAGTGCGAAATGTGGTTTTTCAACACTATCACAAGTGCAAAAAGTGTTTTTTCCACACTAATACAAGTGCAAAAGTGGTTTCCTGCACCAACACAAGTGCGAAAAGTGGTTTTTCAACACTAACACAAGTGCGAAAAGTGGTTTTTCAACACTAACACAAGTGCGAAAAGTGGTTTCCTGCACCAACACAAGTGCGAAAAGTGGTTTTTCAACACTAACACAAGTGCGAAAAGTGGTTTTTCAACACTAACACAAGTGCGAAAAGTGGTTTTTCAACACTAACACAAGTGCGAGAAGTGGTTTTTCAACACTAACACAAGTGCGAAAAGTGGTTTTTCACCACTACCACAAGTGCAAAAAGTGTTTTTTCCACACTAATACAAGTGCAAAAGTGGTTTCCTGCACCAACACAAGTGCGAAAAGTGGTTTTTCAACACTATCACAAGTGCAAATAGTGTTTTTTCCACACTAATACAAGTGCAAAAGTGGTTTACTGCACCAACACAAGTGCGAAAAGTGGTTTTTCAACACTAACACAAGTGCGAAAAGTGGTTTTTCAACACTAACACAAGTGCGAAAAGTGGTTTTTCCACACTAATACAGGTGCAAAAGTGGTTTCCTGCACCAACACAAGTGCGAAAAGTGGTTTTTCAACACTCACATAAGTGCGAAATGTGGTTTTTCAACACTATCACAAGTGCAAAAAGTGTTTTTTCCACACTAATACAAGTGCAAAAGTGGTTTCCTGCACCAACACAAGTGCGAAAAGTGGTTTTTCAACACTAACACAAGTGCAAAAAGTGGTTTTTCAACACTAACACAAGTGCGAAAAGTGGTTTCCTGCACCAACACAAGTGCGAAAAGTGGTTTTTCAACACTAACACAAGTGCGAAAAGTGGTTTTTCAACACTAACACAAGTGCGAAAAGTGGTTTTTCAACACTATCACAAGTGCAAAAAGTGTTTTTTCCACACTAATACAAGTGCAAAAGTGGTTTCCTGCACCAACACAAGTGCGAAAAGTGGTTTTTCAACACTAACACAAGTGCGAAAAGTGGTTTTTCAACACTAACACAAGTGCGAAAAGTGGTTTTTCACCACTATCACAAGTGCAAAAAGTGTTTTTTCCACACTAATACAAGTGCAAAAGTGGTTTCCTGCACCAACACAAGTGCGAAAAGTGGTTTTTCAACACTAACACAAGTGCGCAAAGTGGTTTTTCAACACTAACCCAAGTGCGAAAAGTGTTTTTTCCACACTAATACAAGTGCAAAAGTGGTTTCCTGCACCAACAAAAGTGCAAAAAGTGGTTTTTCAACACTAACACAAGTGCGAAATGTGGTTTTTCAACACTATCACAAGTGCAAAAAGTGTTTTTTCCACACTAATACAAGTGCAAAAGCGGTTTCCTGCACCAACACAAGTGCGAAAAGTGGTTTTTCAACACTATCACAAGTGCAAAAAGTGTTTTTTCCAAACTAATACATGTGCAAAAGTGGTTTACTGCACCAACACAAGTGCGAAAAGTGGTTTTTCAACACTAACACAAGTGCGAAAAGTGGTTTTTTAACACTATCACAAGTGCAAAAAGTGTTTTTTCCACACTAATACAAGTGCAAAAGTGGTTTCCTGCACCAACACAAGTGCGAAAAGTGGTTTTTCAACACTAACACAAGTGCGAAAAGTGGTTTTTCAACACTAACACAAGTGCGAAAGTGGTTTCCTGCACCAACACAAGTGCGAAAAGTGGTTTTTCAACACTAACACAAGTGCGAAAAGTGGTTTTTCAACACTAACACAAGAGCGAAAAGTGGTTTTTCCACACTAATGTAAGTGCAAAAGTGGTTTCCTGCACCAACACAAGTGCGAAAAGTGGTTTTTCAACACTAACACAAGTGCGAAAAGTGGTTTTTCAACACTATCACAAGTGCAAAAAGTGTTTTTTCCACACTAATACAAGTGCAAAAGTGGTTTCCTGCACCAACACAAGTGCGAAAAGTGGTTTTTTAACACTAACACAAGTGCGAAAAGTGGTTTTTCAACACTAACATAAGTGCAAAAAGTGGTTTTTCCACACTAATACAAGTGCAAAAGTGGTTTCCTGCACCAACACAAGTGCAAAAAGTGGTTTTTCAACACTAACACAAGTGCGAAATGTGGTTTTTCAACACTATCACAAGTGCAACAAGTGTTTTTTCCACACTAATACAAGTGCAAAAGTGGTTTCCTGCACCAACACAAGTGCGAAAAGTGGTTTTTCAACACTAACACAAGTGCGAAAAGTGGTTTTTCAACACTAACACAAGTGCGAAAAGTGGTGTTTCAACACTAACACAAGTGCGAAAAGTCGTTTTTCAACACTAATACAAGTGCAAAAAGTGTTTTTTCCACACTAATGTAAGTGCAAAAGTGGTTTATCAACACTAACACAAGTGCGAAAAGTGGTTTTTCCACACTAATACAAGTGCAAAAAGTGTTTTTTCCACACTAATGTAAGTGCAAAAGTGGTTTCCTGCACCAACACCAGTGCGAAAAGTGGTTTTTCAACACTAACACAAGTGCGAAAAGTGGTTTTTCAACACTATCACAAGTGCAAAAAGTGTTTTTTCCACACTAATACAAGTGCAAAAGTGGTTTCCTGCACCAACACAAGTGCGAAAAGTGGTTTTTTAACACTAACACAAGTGCGAAAAGTGGTTTTTCAACACTAACATAAGTGCAAAAAGTGGTTTTTCCACACTAATACAAGTGCAAAAGTGGTTTCCTGCACCAACACAAGTGCAAAAAGTGGTTTTTCAACACTAACACAAGTGCGAAATGTGGTTTTTCAACACTATCACAAGTGCAACAAGTGTTTTTTCCACACTAATACAAGTGCAAAAGTGGTTTCCTGCACCAACACAAGTGCGAAAAGTGGTTTTTCAACACTAACACAAGTGCGAAAAGTGGTTTTTCAACACTAACACAAGTGCGAAAAGTGGTGTTTCAACACTAACACAAGTGCGAAAAGTCGTTTTTCAACACTAATACAAGTGCGAAAAGTGGTTTTTCCACACTAATACAAGTGCAAAAGTGGTTTCCTGCACCAACACAAGTGCGAAAAGTGGCTTTTCAACACTAACACAAGTGCGAAAAGTGGTTTTTCAACACTATCACAAGTGCAAAAAGTGGTTTTTCCACACTAATACAAGTGCAAAAGTGGTTTCCTGCACCAACACAAGTGCGAAAAGTGGTTTTTCAACACTAACACAAGTGCGAAAAGTGGTTTTTCCACACTAATACAAGTGCAAAAGTGGTTTCCTGCACCAACACAAGTGTGAAAAGTGGTTTTTCAAAACTAACACAAGTGTGAAAAGTGGTTTTTCAACACTAACACAAGTGCGAAAAGTGGTTTTTCCACACTAATACAAGTGCAAAAGTGGTTTCCTGCACCAACACAATTGCGAAAAGTGGTTTTTCAACACTAACACAAGTGCGAAAAGTGGTTTTTCAACACTATCACAAGTGCAAAAAGTGTTTTTTCCACACTAATACAAGTGCAAAAGTGGTTTCCTGCACCAACACAAGTGCGAAAAGTGGTTTTTCAACACTAACACAAGTGCGAGAAGTGGTTTTTCAACACTAACACAAGTGCGAAAAGTGGTTTTTCACCACTATCACAAGTGCAAAAAAGTGTTTTTTCCACACTAATATAAGTGCAAAAGTGGTTTCCTGCACCAAGACAAGTGCGAAAAGTGGTTTTTCAACACTAACACAAGTGCGAAAAGTGGTTTTTCAACACTAACACAAGTGCGAAAAGTGGTTTTTCCACACTAATACAGGTGCAAAAGTGGTTTCCTGCACCAACACAAGTGCGAAAAGTGGTTTTTCAACACTAACATAAGTGCGAAAAGTGGTTTTTCAACACTAACACAAGTGCGAAAAGTGGTTTCCTGCACCAACACAAGTGCGAAAAGTGGTTTTTCAACACTAACACAAGTGCGAAAAGTGGTTTTTCAACACTAACACAAGTGCGAAAAGTGGTTTTTCAACACTATCACAAGTGCAAAAAGTGTTTTTTCCACACTAATACAAGTGCAAAAGTGGTTTCCTGCACCAACACAAGTGCGAAAAGTGGTTTTTCAACACTAACACAAGTGCGAAAAGTGGTTTTTCAACACTAACACAAGTGCGAAAAGTGGTTTTTCAACACTAACACAAGTGCGAAAAGTGGTTTTTCAACACTAACACAAGTGCGAAAAGTGGTTTTTCACCACTATCACAAGTGCAAAAAGTGTTTTTTCCACACTAATACAAGTGCAAAAGTGGTTTCCTGCACCAACACAAGTGCGAAAAGTGGTTTTTCACCACTATCACAAGTGCAAAAAGTGTTTTTTCCACACTAATACAAGTGCAAAAGTGGTTTCCTGCACCAACAAAAGTGCAAAAAGTGGTTTTTCAACACTAACACAAGTGCGAAAAGTGGTTTTTCAACACTATCACAAGTGCAAAAAGTGTTTTTTCCACACTAATACAAGTGCAAAAGCGGTTTCCTGCACCAACACAAGTGCGAAAAGTGGTTTTTCAACACTATCACAAGTGCAAAAAGTGTTTTTTCCAAACTAATACATGTGCAAAAGTGGTTTACTGCACCAACACAAGTGCGAAAAGTGGTTTTTCAACACTAACACAAGTGCGAAAAGTGGTTTTTCAACACTATCACTAGTGCAAAAAGTGTTTTTTCCACACTAATACAAGTGCAAAAGTGGTTTCCTGCACCAACACAAGTGCGAAAAGTGGATTTTTAACACTAACACAAGTGCGAAAAGTGGTTTTTCAACACTAACACAAGTGCGAAAAGTGGTTTTTCCACACTAATACAAGTGCAAAAGTGGTTTCCTGCACCAACACAAGTGCGAAAAGTGGTTTTTCAACACTAACATAAGTGCGAAATGTGGTTTTTCAACACTATCACAAGTGCAAAAAGTGTTTTTTCCACACTAATACAAGTGCAAAAGTGGTTTCCTGCACCAACACAAGTGCGAAAAGTGGTTTTTCAACACTAACACAAGTGCGAAAAGTGGTTTTTCAACACTAACACAAGTGCGAAAAGTGGTTTTTCAACACTATCACAAGTGCAAAAAGTGTTTTTTCCACACTAATACAAGTGCAAAAGTGGTTTCCTGCACCAACACAAGTGCGAAAAGTGGTTTTTCAACACTAACACAAGTGCGAAAAGTGGTTTTTCAACATTAACACAAGAGCGAAAAGTGGTTTTTCCACACTAATACAATTGCAAAAGTGGTTTCCTGCACCAACACAAGTGCGAAAAGTGGTTTTTCAACACTAACACAAGTGTGAAAAGTGGTTTTTCAACACTATCACAAGTGCAAAAAGTGTTTTTTCCACACTAATACAAATGCAAAAGGGGTTTCCTGCTCCAACACAAGTGCGAAAAGTGGTTTATCAACACTAACACAAGTGCGAAAAGTGGTTTTTCCACACTAATACAAGTGCAAAAAGTGTTTTTTCCACACTAATGTAAGTGCAAAAGTGGTTTCCTGCACCAACACAAGTGCGAAAAGTGGTTTTTCAACACTAACACAAGTGCGAAAAGTGGTTTTTCAACACTATCACAAGTGCAAAAAGTGTTTTTTCCACACTAATACAAGTGCAAAAGTGGTTTCCTGCACCAACACAAGTGCGAAAAGTGGTTTTTTAACACTAACACAAGTGCGAAAAGTGGTTTTTCAACACTAACATAAGTGCAAAAAGTGGTTTTTCCACACTAATACAAGTGCAAAAGTGGTTTCCTGCACCAACACAAGTGCAAAAAGTGGTTTTTCAACACTAACACAAGTGCGAAATGTGGTTTTTCAACACTATCACAAGTGCAACAAGGGTTTTTTCCACACTAATACAAGTGCAAAAGTGGTTTCCTGCACCAACACAAGTGCGAAAAGTGGTTTTTCAACACTAACACAAGTGCGAAAAGTGGTTTTTCAACACTAACACAAGTGCGAAAAGTGGTGTTTCAACACTAACACAAGTGCGAAAAGTCGTTTTTCAACACTAATACAAGTGCGAAAAGTGGTTTTTCCACACTAATACAAGTGCAAAAGTGGTTTCCTGCACCAACACAAGTGCGAAAAGTGGCTTTTCAACACTAACACAAGTGCGAAAAGTGGTTTTTCAACACTATCACAAGTGCAAAAAGTGGTTTTTCCACACTAATACAAGTGCAAAAGTGGTTTCCTGCACCAACACAAGTGCGAAAAGTGGTTTTTCAACACTAACACAAGTGCGAAAAGTGGTTTTTCCACACTAATACAAGTGCAAAAGTGGTTTCCTGCACCAACACAAGTGTGAAAAGTGGTTTTTCAACACTAACACAAGTGTGAAAAGTGGTTTTTCAACACTAACACAAGTGCGAAAAGTGGTTTTTCCACACTAATACAAGTGCAAAAGTGGTTTCCTGCACCAACACAATTGCGAAAAGTGGTTTTTCAACACTAACACAAGTGCGAAAAGTGGTTTTTCAACACTATCACAAGTGCAAAAAGTGTTTTTTCCACACTAATACAAGTGCAAAAGTGGTTTCCTGCACCAACACAAGTGCGAAAAGTGGTTTTTCAACACTAACACAAGTGCGAGAAGTGGTTTTTCAACACTAACACAAGTGCGAAAAGTGGTTTTTCACCACTATCACAAGTGCAAAAAAGTGTTTTTTCCACACTAATACAAGTGCAAAAGTGGTTTCCTGCACCAAGACAAGTGCGAAAAGTGGTTTTTCAACACTAACACAAGTGCGAAAAGTGGTTTTTCAACACTATCACAAGTGCAAAAAGTGTTTTTCCACACTAATGCAGGTGCAAAAGTGGTTTCCTGCACCAACACAAGTGCGAAAAGTGGTTTTTCAACACTAACACAAGTGCGAAAAGTGGTTTTGCCACACTAATACAGGTGCAAAAGTGGTTTCCTGCACCAACACAAGTGCGAAAAGTGGTTTTTCAACACTAACATAAGTGCGAAATGTGGTTTTTCAACACTATCACAAGTGCAAAAAGTGTTTTTTCCACACTAATACAAGTGCAAAAGTGGTTTCCTGCACCAACACAAGTGCGAAAAGTGGTTTTTCAACACTAACACAAGTGCGAAAAGTGGTTTTTCAACACTAACACAAGTGCGAAAAGTGGTTTCCTGCACCAACGCAAGTGCGAAAAGTGGTTTTTCAACACTAACACAAGTGCGAAAAGTGGTTTTTCAACACTAACACAAGTGCGAAAAGTGGTTTTTCAACACTATCACAAGTGCAAAAAGTGTTTTTTCCACACTAATACAAGTGCAAAAGTGGTTTCCTGCACCAACACAAGTGCGAAAAGTGGTTTTTCAACACTAACACAAGTGCGAAAAGTGGTTTTTCAACACTAACACAAGTGCGAAAAGTGGTTTTTCACCACTATCACAAGTGCAAAAAGTGTTTTTTCCACACTAATACAAGTGCAAAAGTGGTTTCCTGCCCCAACACAAGTGCGAAAAGTGGTTTTTCAACACTAACACAAGTGCGCAAAGTGGTTTTTCAACACTAACCCAAGTGCGAAAAGTGTTTTTTCCACACTAATACAAGTGCAAAAGTGGTTTCCTGCACCAACAAAAGTGCAAAAAGTGGTTTTTCAACACTAACACAAGTGCGAAAAGTGGTTTTTCAACACTATCACAAGTGCAAAAAGTGTTTTTTCCACACTAATACAAGTGCAAAAGCGGTTTCCTGCACCAAAACAAGTGCGAAAAGTGGTTTTTCAACACTATCACAAGTGCAAAAAGTGTTTTTTCCAAACTAATACATGTGCAAAAGTGGTTTACTGCACCAACACAAGTGCGAAAAGTGGTTTTTCAACACTAACACAAGTGCGAAAAGTGGTTTTTCAACACTAACACAAGTGCGAAAAGTGGTTTTTATACACTAATACAATTGCAAAAGTGGTTTCCTAGACCAACACAGGTGCGAAAAGTGGTTTTTCAACACTAACACAAGTGCGAAAAGTGGTTTTTCAACACTATCACTAGTGCAAAAAGTGTTTTTTCCACACTAATGCAAGTGCAAAAGTGGTTTCCTGCACCAACACAAGTGCGAAAAGTGGATTTTTAACACTAACACAAGTGCGAAAAGTGGTTTTTCAACACTAACACAAGTGCGAAAAGTGGTTTTTCCACACTAATACAAGTGCAAAAGTGGTTTCCTGCACCAACACAAGTGCGAAAAGTGGTTTTTCAACACTAACATAAGTGCGAAATGTGGTTTTTCAACACTATCACAAGTGCAAAAAGTGTTTTTTCCACACTAATACAAGTGCAAAAGTGGTTTCCTGCACCAACACAAGTGCGAAAAGTGGTTTTTCAACACTAACACAAGTGCGAAAAGTGGTTTTTCAACACTAACACAAGTGCGAAAAGTGGTTTTTCAACACTATCACAAGTGCAAAAAGTGTTTTTTCCACACTAATACAAGTGCAAAAGCGGTTTCCTGCACCAACACAAGTGCGAAAAGTGGTTTTTCAACACTAACACAAGTGCGAAAAGTGGTTTTTCAACACTAACACAAGAGCGAAAAGTGGTTTTTCCACACTAATACAATTGCAAAAGTGGTTTCCTGCACCAACACAAGTGCGAAAAGTGGTTTTTCAACACTAACACAAGTGTGAAAAGTGGTTTTTCAACACTATCACAAGTGCAAAAAGTGTTTTTTCCACACTAATACAAATGCAAAAGGGGTTTCCTGCTCCAACACAAGTGCGAAAAGTGGTTTATCAACACTAACACAAGTGCGAAAAGTGGTTTTTCCACACTAATACAAGTGCAAAAGTGGTTTCCTGCACCAACACAAGTGCGAAAAGTGTTTTTTCAACACTAACTCAAGTGCGAAAAGTGGTTTTTCAACACTATCACAAGTGCATAAAGTGTTTTTTCCACACTAATACAAGTGCAAAAGTGGTTTACTGCACCAACACAAGTGCGAAAAGTGGTTTTTCAACACTAACACAAGTGCGAAAAGTGGTTTTTCAACACTAACACAAGAGCGAAAAGTGGTTTTTCCACACTAATACAATTGCAAAAGTGGTTTCCTGCACCAACACAAGTGCGAAAAGTGGTTTTTCAACACTAACACAAGTGTGAAAAGTGGTTTTTCAACACTATCACAAGTGCAAAAAGTGTTTTTTCCACACTAATACAAATGCAAAAGGGGTTTCCTGCTCCAACACAAGTGCGAAAAGTGGTTTATCAACACTAACACAAGTGCGAAAAGTGGTTTTTCCACACTAATACAAGTGCAAAAGTGGTTTCCTGCACCAACACAAGTGCGAAAAGTGTTTTTTCAACACTAACTCAAGTGCGAAAAGTGGTTTTTCAACACTATCACAAGTGCATAAAGTGTTTTTTCCACACTAATACAAGTGCAAAAGTGGTTTACTGCACCAACACAAGTGCGAAAAGTGGTTTTTCAACACTAACACAAGTGCGAAAAGTGGTTTTTCAACACTAACACAAGTGCGAAAAGTGGTTTTTCCACACTAATACAATTGCAAAAGTGGTTTCCTAGACCAACACAGGTGCGAAAAGTTGTTTTTCAACACTAACACAAGTGCGAAAAGTGGTTTTTCAACACTATCACAAGTGCAAAAAGTGTTTTTTCCACACTAATACAAGTGCAAAAGTGGTTTCCTGCACCAACACAAGTGCGAAAAGTGGATTTTTAACACTAACACAAGTGCGAAAAGTGGTTTTTCAACACTAACACAAGTGCGAAAAGTGGTTTTTCCACACTAATACAAGTGCAAAAGTGGTTTCCTGCACCAACACAAGTGCGAAAAGTGGTTTTTCAACACTAACATAAGTGCGAAATGTGGTTTTTCAACACTATCACAAGTGCAAAAAGTGTTTTTTCCACACTAATACAAGTGCAAAAGTGGTTTCCTGCACCAACACAAGTGCGAAAAGTGGTTTTTCAACACTAACACAAGTGCGAAAAGTGGTTTTTCAACACTAACACAAGTGCGAAAAGTGGTTTTTCAACACTATCACAAGTGCAAAAAGTGTTTTTTCCACACTAATACAAGTGCAAAAGCGGTTTCCTGCACCAACACAAGTGCGAAAAGTGGTTTTTCAACACTAACACAAGTGCGAAAAGTGGTTTTTCAACACTAACACAAGAGCGAAAAGTGGTTTTTCCACACTAATACAATTGCAAAAGTGGTTTCCTGCACCAACACAAGTGCGAAAAGTGGTTTTTCAACACTAACACAAGTGTGAAAAGTGGTTTTTCAACACTATCACAAGTGCAAAAAGTGTTTTTTCCACACTAATACAAATGCAAAAGGGGTTTCCTGCTCCAACTCAAGTGCGAAAAGTGGTTTATCAACACTAACACAAGTGCGAAAAGTGGTTTTTCCACACTAATACAAGTGCAAAAGTGGTTTCCTGCACCAACACAAGTGCGAAAAGTGTTTTTTCAACACTAACTCAAGTGCGAAAAGTGGTTTTTCAACACTATCACAAGTGCATAAAGTGTTTTTTCCACACTAATACAAGTGCAAAAGTGGTTTACTGCACCAACACAAGTGCGAAAAGTGGTTTTTCAACACTAACACAAGTGCGAAAAGTGGTTTTTCAACACTAACACAAGTGCGAAAAGTGGTTTTTCCACACTAATACAATTGCAAAAGTGGTTTCCTAGACCAACACAGGTGCGAAAAGTTGTTTTTCAACACTAACACAAGTGCGAAAAGTGGTTTTTCAACACTATCACAAGTGCAAAAAGTGTTTTTTCCACACTAATACAAGTGCAAAAGTGGTTTCCTGCACCAACACAAGTGCGAAAAGTGGTTTTTTAACACAAACACAAGTGCGAAAAGTGGTTTTTCAACACTAACACAAGTGCGAAAAGTGGTTTTTCCACACTAATACAAGTGCAAAAGTGGTTTCCTGCACCAACACAAGTGCGAAAAGTGGTTTTTCAACACTAACACAAGTGCGAAATGTGGTTTTTCAACACTATCACAAGTGCAAAAAGTGTTTTTTCCACACTAATACAAGGGCAAAAGTGGTTTCCTGCACCAACACAAGTGCGAAAAGTGGTTTTTCAACACTAACACAAGTGCGAAAAGTGGTTTTTCAACACTAACACAAGTGCGAAAAGTGGTTTTTCCACACTAATACAAGTGCAAAAGTGGTTTCCTGCACCAACACAAGTGTGAAAAGTGGTTTTTCAACACTAACACAAGTGTGAAAAGTGGTTTTTCAACACTAACACAAGTGCGAAAAGTGGTTTTTCCACACCAATACAAGTGCAAAAGTGGTTTCCTGCACCAACACAATTGCGAAAAGTGGTTTTTCAACACTAACACAAGTGCGAAAAGTGGTTTTTCAACACTATCACAAGTGCAAAAAGTGTTTTTTCCACACTAATACAAGTGCAAAAGTGGTTTCCTGCACCAACACAAGTGCGAAAAGTGGTTTTTCAACACTAACACAAGTGCGAAAAGTGGTTTTTCAACACTAACACAAGTGCGAAAAGTGGTTTTTCATCACTATCACAAGTGCAAAAAGTGTTTTTTCCACACTAATACAAGTGCAAAAGTGGTTTCCTGCACCAACACAAGTGCGAAAAGTGGTTTTTCAACACTATCACAAGTGCAAAAAGTGTTTTTTCCACACTAATACAAGTGCAAAAGTGGTTTCCTGCACCAACACAAGTGCGAAAAGTGGTTTTTCAACACTAACACAAGTGCGAAAAGTGGTTTTTCAACACTAACACAAGTGCGAAAAGTGGTTTTTCCACACTAATACAATTGCAAAAGTGGTTTCCTAGACCAACACAGGTGCGAAAAGTGGTTTTTCAACACTAACACAAGTGCGAAAAGTGGTTTTTCAACACTATCACAAGTGCAAAAAGTGTTTTTTCCACACTAATACAAGTGCAAAAGTGGTTTGCTGCACCAACACAAGTGCGAAAAGTGGTTTTTTAACACTAACACAAGTGCGAAAAGTGGTTTTTCAACACTAACACAAGTGCGAAAAGTGGTTTTTCCACACTAATACAAGTGCAAAAGTGGTTTCCTGCACCAACACAAGTGCAAAAAGTGGTTTTTCAACACTAACACAAGTGCGAAATGTGGTTTTTCAACACTAACACAAGTGCGAAATGTGGTTTTTCAACACTATCACAAGTGCAAAAAGTGTTTTTTCCACACTAATACAAGTGCAAAAGTGGTTTCCTGCACCAACACAAGTGCGAAAAGTGGTTTTTCAACACTAACACAAGTGCGAAAAGTGGTTTTTCAACACTAACACAAGTGCGAAAAGTGGTGTATCAACACTAACACAAGTGCGAAAAGTCGTTTTTCAACACTAATACAAGTGCGAAAAGTGGTTTTTCCACACTAATGCAAGTGCAAAAGTGGTTTCCTGCACCAACACAAGTGCGAAAAGTGGCTTTTCAACACTAACACAAGTGCGAAAAGTGGTTTTTCAACACTATCACAAGTGCAAAAAGTGGTTTTTCAACACTAACACAAGTGCGAAAAGTGGTTTCTCAACACTATCACAAGTACAAAAAGTGTTTTTTCCACACTAATACAAGTGCAAGAGTGGTTTCCTGCACCAACACAAGTGCGAAAAGTGGTTTTTCAACACTAACACAAGTGCGAAAAGTGGTTTTTCAGCACAATCACAAGTGCAAAAAGTGTTTTTTCCACACTACTACAAGTGCAAAAGTGGTTTCCTGCACCAACACAAGTGCGAAAAGTCGTTTTTCAACACCAACACAAGTGCGAAAAGTGGTTTTTCAACACTATCACAAGTGCGAAAAGTGGTTTTTCAACACTATCACAAGTGCAAAAAGTGTTTTTTCCACACTAATACAAGTGCAAAAGTGGTTTCCTGCACCAACACAAGTGCGAAAAGTCGTTTTTCAACACTAATACAAGTGCGAAAAGTGGTTTTTCAACACTAACACAAGTGTGAATAGTTGTTTTTCAACACTAACACAAGTGCGAAAAGTGGTTTTTCAACACTAACACAAGTGCGAAAAGTGGTTTTTCAACACTAACACAAGTGCGAAAAGTGGTGTTTCAACACTAACACAAGTGCGAAAAGTGTTTCTTCCACACTAATACAAGTGCAAAAGTGGTTTCCTGCACCAACACAAGTGCGAAAAGTGGTTTTTCAACACTAACACAAGTGCGAAAAGTGGTTTTTCAGCACAATCACAAGTGCAAAAAGTGTTTTTTCCACACTACTACAAGTGCAAAAGTGGTTTCCTGCACCAACACAAGTGCGAAAAGTGGTTTTTCAACACCAACACAAGTGCGAAAAGTGGTTTTTCAACACTATCACAAGTGCGAAAAGTGGTTTTTCAACACTATCACAAGTGCAAAAAGTGTTTTTTCCACACTAATACAAGTGCAAAAGTGGTTTCCTGCACCAACACAAGTGCGAAAAGTCGTTTTTCAACACTAATACAAGTGCGAAAAGTGGTTTTTCAACACTAACACAAGTGTGAATAGTTGTTTTTCAACACTAACACAAGTGCGAAAAGTGGTTTTTCAACACTAACACAAGTGCGAAAAGTGGTTTTTCAACACTAACACAAGTGCGAAAAGTGGTGTTTCAACACTAACACAAGTGCGAAAAGTGGTTTTTCCACACTAATACAAGTGCAAAAGTGGTTTCCTGCACCAACACAAGTGCGAAAAGTGGTTTTTCAACACTAACACAAGTGCAAAAAGTGTTTTTTCCACACTAATACAAGTGCAAAAGTGGTTTCCTGCACCAACACAAGTGCGAAAAGTGGTTTTTCAACACTAACACGAGTGCGAAAAGTGGTTTTTCAACACTAACACAAGTGCGAAAAGTGGTTTTTCAACACTAATACAAGTGCAAAAGTGGTTTCCTGCACCAACACAAGTGCGAAAAGTGGTGTTTCAACACTAACACAAGTGCGAAAAGTGGTTTTTCCACACTAATACAAGTGCAAAAGTGGTTTCCTGCACCAACACAAGTGCGAAAAGTGGTTTTTCAACACTAACACAAGTGCAAAAAGTGTTTTTTCCACACTAATACAAGTGCAAAAGTGGTTTCCTGCACCAACACAAGTGCGAAAAGTGGTTTTTCAACACTAACACGAGTGCGAAAAGTGGTTTTTCAACACTAACACAAGTGCGAAAAGTGGTTTTTCAACACTAATACAAGTGCAAAAGTGGTTTCCTGCACCAACACAAGTGCGAAAAGTGGTTTTTCAACACTAACACAAGTGCGAAAAGTGGTTTTTCAACACTATCACAAGTGCAAAAAGTGTTTTTTCCACACTAATACAAGTGCAAAAGTGGTTTCCTGCACCAACACAAGTGCGAAAAGTGGTTTTTTAACACTAACACAAGTGCGAAAAGTGGTTTTTCAACACTAACATAAGTGCAAAAAGTGGTTTTTCCACACTAATACAAGTGCAAAAGTGGTTTCCTGCACCAACACAAGTGCAAAAAGTGGTTTTTCAACACTAACACAAGTGCGAAATGTGGTTTTTCAACACTATCACAAGTGCAACAAGTGTTTTTTCCACACTAATACAAGTGCAAAAGTGGTTTCCTGCACCAACACAAGTGCGAAAAGTGGTTTTTCAACACTAACACAAGTGCGAAAAGTGGTTTTTCAACACTAACACAAGTGCGAAAAGTGGTGTTTCAACACTAACACAAGTGCGAAAAGTCGTTTTTCAACACTAATACAAGTGCGAAAAGTGGTTTTTCCACACTAATACAAGTGCAAAAGTGGTTTCCTGCACCAACACAAGTGCGAAAAGTGGCTTTTCAACACTAACACAAGTGCGAAAAGTCGTTTTTCAACACTATCACAAGTGCAAAAAGTGGTTTTTCCACACTAATACAAGTGCAAAAGTGGTTTCCTGCACCAACACAAGTGCGAAAAGTGGTTTTTCAACACTAACACAAGTGCGAAAAGTGGTTTTTCCACACTAATACAAGTGCAAAAGTGGTTTCCTGCACCAACACAAGTGTGAAAAGTGGTTTTTCAACACTAACACAAGTGTGAAAAGTGGTTTTTCAACACTAACACAAGTGCGAAAAGTGGTTTTTCCACACTAATACAAGTGCAAAAGTGGTTTCCTGCACCAACACAAGTGCGAAAAGTGGTTTTTCAACACTAACACAAGTGCGAGAAGTGGTTTTTCAACACTAACACAAGTGCGAAAAGTGGTTTTTCACCACTATCACAAGTGCAAAAAAGTGTTTTTTCCACACTAATACAAGTGCAAAAGTGGTTTCCTGCACCAAGACAAGTGCGAAAAGTGGTTTTTCAACACTAACACAAGTGCGAAAAGTGGTTTTTCAACACTAACACAAGTGCGAAAAGTGGTTTTTCCACACTAATACAGGTGCAAAAGTGGTTTCCTGCACCAACACAAGTGCGAAAAGTGGTTTTTCAACACTAACATAAGTGCGAAAAGTGGTTTTTCAACACTAACACAAGTGCGAAAAGTGGTTTCCTGCACCAAGACAAGTGCGAGGAGTGGTTTTTCAACACTAACACAAGTGCGAAAAGTGGTTTTTCACCACTATCACAAGTGCAAAAAAGTGTTTTTTCCACACTAATACAAGTGCAAAAGTGGTTTCCTGCACCAACACAAGTGCGAAAAGTGGTTTTTCAACACTATCACAAGTGCAAAAAGTGTTTTTTCCACACTAATACAAGTGCAAAAGTGGTTTACTGCACCAACACAAGTGCGAAAAGTGGTTTTTCAACACTAACACAAGTGCGAAAAGTGGTTTTTCAACACTAACACAAGTGCGAAAAGTGGTTTTTCCACACTAATACAGGTGCAAAAGTGGTTTCCTGCACCAACACAAGTGCGAAAAGTGGTTTTTCAACACTAACATAAGTGCGAAATGTGGTTTTTCAACACTATCACAAGTGCAAAAAGTGTTTTTTCCACACTAATACAAGTGCAAAAGTGGTTTCCTGCACCAACACAAGTGCGAAAAGTGGTTTTTCAACACTAACACAAGTGCGAAAAGTGGTTTTTCAACACTAACACAAGTGCGAAAAGTGGTTTCCTGCACCAACACAAGTGCGAAAAGTGGTTTTTCAACACTAACACAAGTGCGAAAAGTGGTTTTTCAACACTAACACAAGTGCGAAAAGTGGTTTTTCAACACTAACACAAGTGCGAGAAGTGGTTTTTCAACACTAACACAAGTGCGAAAAGTGGTTTTTCACCACTACCACAAGTGCAAAAAGTGTTTTTTCCACACTAATACAAGTGCAAAAGTGGTTTCCTGCACCAACACAAGTGCGAAAAGTGGTTTTTCAACACTATCACAAGTGCAAAAAGTGTTTTTTCCACACTAATACAAGTGCAAAAGTGGTTTACTGCACCAACACAAGTGCGAAAAGTGGTTTTTCAACACTAACACAAGTGCGAAAAGTGGTTTTTCAACACTAACACAAGTGCGAAAAGTGGTTTTTCCACACTAATACAGGTGCAAAAGTGGTTTCCTGCACCAACACAAGTGCGAAAAGTGGTTTTTCAACACTAACATAAGTGCGAAATGTGGTTTTTCAACACTATCACAAGTGCAAAAAGTGTTTTTTCCACACTAATACAAGTGCAAAAGTGGTTTCCTGCACCAACACAAGTGCGAAAAGTGGTTTTTCAACACTAACACAAGTGCAAAAAGTGGTTTTTCAACACTAACACAAGTGCGAAAAGTGGTTTCCTGCACCAACACAAGTGCGAAAAGTGGTTTTTCAACACTAACACAAGTGCGAAAAGTGGTTTTTCAACACTAACACAAGTGCGAAAAGTGGTTTTTCAACACTATCACAAGTGCAAAAAGTGTTTTTTCCACACTAATACAAGTGCAAAAGTGGTTTCCTGCACCAACACAAGTGCGAAAAGTGGTTTTTCAACACTAACACAAGTGCGAAAAGTGGTTTTTCAACACTAACACAAGTGCGAAAAGTGGTTTTTCACCACTATCACAAGTGCAAAAAGTGTTTTTTCCACACTAATACAAGTGCAAAAGTGGTTTCCTGCACCAACACAAGTGCGAAAAGTGGTTTTTCAACACTAACACAAGTGCGAAAAGTGGTTTTTCAACACTAACACAAGTGCGAAAAGTGGTGTTTCAACACTAACACAAGTGCGAAAAGTCGTTTTTCCACACTAATACAAGTGCAAAAGTGGTTTCCTGCACCAACACAAGTGCGAAAAGTGGCTTTTCAACACTAACACAAGTGCGAAAAGTGGTTTTTCAACACTATCACAAGTGCAAAAATTGGTTTTTCCACACTAATACAAGTGCAAAAGTGGTTTCCTGCACCAACACAAGTGCGAAAAGTGGTTTTTCAACACTAACACAAGTGCGAAAAGTGGTTTTTCCACACTAATACAAGTGCAAAAGTGGTTTCCTGCACCAACACAAGTGTGAAAAGTGGTTTTTCAACACTAACACAAGTGTGAAAAGTGGTTTTTCAACACTAACACAAGTGCGAAAAGTGGTTTTTCCACACTAATACAAGTGCAAAAGTGGTTTCCTGCACCAACACAATTGCGAAAAGTGGTTTTTCAACACTAACACAAGTGCGAAAAGTGGTTTTTCAACACTATCACAAGTGCAAAAAGTGTTTTTTCCACACTAATACAAGTGCAAAAGTGGTTTCCTGCACCAACACAAGTGCGAAAAGTGGTTTTTCAACACTAACACAAGTGCGAGAAGTGGTTTTTCAACACTAACACAAGTGCGAAAAGTGGTTTTTCACCACTATCACAAGTGCAAAAAAGTGTTTTTTCCACACTAATACAAGTGCAAAAGTGGTTTCCTGCACCAAGACAAGTGCGAAAAGTGGTTTTTCAACACTAACACAAGTGCGAAAAGTGGTTTTTCAACACTAACACAAGTGCGAAAAGTGGTTTTTCCACACTAATACAGGTGCAAAAGTGGTTTCCTGCACCAACACAAGTGCGAAAAGTGGTTTTTCAACACTAACATAAGTGCGAAAAGTGGTTTTTCAACACTAACACAAGTGCGAAAAGTGGTTTCCTGCACCAAGACAAGTGCGAGAATTGGTTTTTCAACACTAACACAAGTGCGAAAAGTGGTTTTTCACCACTATCACAAGTGCAAAAAAGTGTTTTTTCCACACTAATACAAGTGCAAAAGTGGTTTCCTGCACCAACACAAGTGCGAAAAGTGGTTTTTCAACACTATCACAAGTGCAAAAAGTGTTTTTTCCACACTAATACAAGTGCAAAAGTGGTTTACTGCACCAACACAAGTGCGAAAAGTGGTTTTTCAACACTAACACAAGTGCGAAAAGTGGTTTTTCAACACTAACACAAGTGCGAAAAGTGGTTTTTCCACACTAATACAGGTGCAAAAGTGGTTTCCTGCACCAACACAAGTGCGAAAAGTGGTTTTTCAACACTAACATAAGTGCGAAATGTGGTTTTTCAACACTATCACAAGTGCAAAAAGTGTTTTTTCCACACTAATACAAGTGCAAAAGTGGTTTCCTGCACCAACACAAGTGCGAAAAGTGGTTTTTCAACACTAACACAAGTGCGAAAAGTGGTTTTTCAACACTAACACAAGTGCGAAAAGTGGTTTCCTGCACCAACACAAGTGCGAAAAGTGGTTTTTCAACACTAACACAAGTGCGAAAAGTGGTTTTTCAACACTAACACAAGTGCGAAAAGTGGTTTTTCAACACTAACACAAGTGCGAGAAGTGGTTTTTCAACACTAACACAAGTGCGAAAAGTGGTTTTTCACCACTACCACAAGTGCAAAAAGTGTTTTTTCCACACTAATACAAGTGCAAAAGTGGTTTCCTGCACCAACACAAGTGCGAAAAGTGGTTTTTCAACACTATCACAAGTGCAAATAGTGTTTTTTCCACACTAATACAAGTGCAAAAGTGGTTTACTGCACCAACACAAGTGCGAAAAGTGGTTTTTCAACACTAACACAAGTGCGAAAAGTGGTTTTTCAACACTAACACAAGTGCGAAAAGTGGTTTTTCCACACTAATACAGGTGCAAAAGTGGTTTCCTGCACCAACACAAGTGCGAAAAGTGGTTTTTCAACACTAACATAAGTGCGAAATGTGGTTTTTCAACACTATCACAAGTGCAAAAAGTGTTTTTTCCACACTAATACAAGTGCAAAAGTGGTTTCCTGCACCAACACAAGTGCGAAAAGTGGTTTTTCAACACTAACACAAGTGCAAAAAGTGGTTTTTCAACACTAACACAAGTGCGAAAAGTGGTTTCCTGCACCAACACAAGTGCGAAAAGTGGTTTTTCAACACTAACACAAGTGCGAAAAGTGGTTTTTCAACACTAACACAAGTGCGAAAAGTGGTTTTTCAACACTATCACAAGTGCAAAAAGTGTTTTTTCCACACTAATACAAGTGCAAAAGTGGTTTCCTGCACCAACACAAGTGCGAAAAGTGGTTTTTCAACACTAACACAAGTGCGAAAAGTGGTTTTTCAACACTAACACAAGTGCGAAAAGTGGTTTTTCACCACTATCACAAGTGCAAAAAGTGTTTTTTCCACACTAATACAAGTGCAAAAGTGGTTTCCTGCACCAACACAAGTGCGAAAAGTGGTTTTTCAACACTAACACAAGTGCGCAAAGTGGTTTTTCAACACTAACCCAAGTGCGAAAAGTGTTTTTTCCACACTAATACAAGTGCAAAAGTGGTTTCCTGCACCAACAAAAGTGCAAAAAGTGGTTTTTCAACACTAACACAAGTGCGAAATGTGGTTTTTCAACACTATCACAAGTGCAAAAAGTGTTTTTTCCACACTAATACAAGTGCAAAAGCGGTTTCCTGCACCAACACAAGTGCGAAAAGTGGTTTTTCAACACTATCACAAGTGCAAAAAGTGTTTTTTCCAAACTAATACATGTGCAAAAGTGGTTTACTGCACCAACACAAGTGCGAAAAGTGGTTTTTCAACACTAACACAAGTGCGAAAAGTGGTTTTTTAACACTATCACAAGTGCAAAAAGTGTTTTTTCCACACTAATACAAGTGCAAAAGTGGTTTCCTGCACCAACACAAGTGCGAAAAGTGGTTTTTCAACACTAACACAAGTGCGAAAAGTGGTTTTTCAACACTAACACAAGTGCGAAAGTGGTTTCCTGCACCAACACAAGTGCGAAAAGTGGTTTTTCAACACTAACACAAGTGCGAAAAGTGGTTTTTCAACACTAACACAAGAGCGAAAAGTGGTTTTTCCACACTAATGTAAGTGCAAAAGTGGTTTCCTGCACCAACACAAGTGCGAAAAGTGGTTTTTCAACACTAACACAAGTGCGAAAAGTGGTTTTTCAACACTATCACAAGTGCAAAAAGTGTTTTTTCCACACTAATACAAGTGCAAAAGTGGTTTCCTGCACCAACACAAGTGCGAAAAGTGGTTTTTTAACACTAACACAAGTGCGAAAAGTGGTTTTTCAACACTAACATAAGTGCAAAAAGTGGTTTTTCCACACTAATACAAGTGCAAAAGTGGTTTCCTGCACCAACACAAGTGCAAAAAGTGGTTTTTCAACACTAACACAAGTGCGAAATGTGGTTTTTCAACACTATCACAAGTGCAACAAGTGTTTTTTCCACACTAATACAAGTGCAAAAGTGGTTTCCTGCACCAACACAAGTGCGAAAAGTGGTTTTTCAACACTAACACAAGTGCGAAAAGTGGTTTTTCAACACTAACACAAGTGCGAAAAGTGGTGTTTCAACACTAACACAAGTGCGAAAAGTCGTTTTTCAACACTAATACAAGTGCAAAAAGTGTTTTTTCCACACTAATGTAAGTGCAAAAGTGGTTTATCAACACTAACACAAGTGCGAAAAGTGGTTTTTCCACACTAATACAAGTGCAAAAAGTGTTTTTTCCACACTAATGTAAGTGCAAAAGTGGTTTCCTGCACCAACACAAGTGCGAAAAGTGGTTTTTCAACACTAACACAAGTGCGAAAAGTGGTTTTTCAACACTATCACAAGTGCAAAAAGTGTTTTTTCCACACTAATACAAGTGCAAAAGTGGTTTCCTGCACCAACACAAGTGCGAAAAGTGGTTTTTTAACACTAACACAAGTGCGAAAAGTGGTTTTTCAACACTAACATAGTGCAAAAAGTGGTTTTTCCACACTAATACAAGTGCAAAAGTGGTTTCCTGCACCAACACAAGTGCAAAAAGTGGTTTTTCAACACTAACACAAGTGCGAAATGTGGTTTTTCAACACTATCACAAGTGCAACAAGTGTTTTTTCCACACTAATACAAGTGCAAAAGTGGTTTCCTGCACCAACACAAGTGCGAAAAGTGGTTTTTCAACACTAACACAAGTGCGAAAAGTGGTTTTTCAACACTAACACAAGTGCGAAAAGTGGTGTTTCAACACTAACACAAGTGCGAAAAGTCGTTTTTCAACACTAATACAAGTGCGAAAAGTGGTTTTTCCACACTAATACAAGTGCAAAAGTGGTTTCCTGCACCAACACAAGTGCGAAAAGTGGCTTTTCAACACTAACACAAGTGCGAAAAGTGGTTTTTCACACTATCACAAGTGCAAAAAGTGGTTTTTCCACACTAATACAAGTGCAAAAGTGGTTTCCTGCACCAACACAAGTGCGAAAGTGGTTTTTCAACACTAACACAAGTGCGAAAAGTGGTTTTTCCACACTAATACAAGTGCAAAAGTGGTTTCCTGCACCAACACAAGTGTGAAAAGTGGTTTTTCAAAACTAACACAAGTGTGAAAAGTGTTTTTCAACACTAACACAAGTGCGAAAAGTGGTTTTTCCACACTAATACAGTGCAAAAGTGGTTTCCTGCACCAACACAATTGCGAAAAGTGGTTTTTCAACACTAACACAAGTGCGAAAAGTGGTTTTTCAACACTATCACAAGTGCAAAAAGTGTTTTTTCCACACTAATACAAGTGCAAAAGTGGTTTCCTGCACCAACACAAGTGCGAAAAGTGGTTTTTCAACACTAACACAAGTGCGAGAAGTGGTTTTTCAACACTAACACAAGTGCGAAAAGTGGTTTTTCACCACTATCACAAGTGCAAAAAAGTGTTTTTTCCACACTAATATAAGTGCAAAAGTGGTTTCCTGCACCAAGACAAGTGCGAAAAGTGGTTTTTCAACACTAACACAAGTGCGAAAAGTGGTTTTTCAACACTAACACAAGTGCGAAAAGTGGTTTTTCCACACTAATACAGGTGCAAAAGTGGTTCCTGCACCAACACAAGTGCGAAAAGTGGTTTTTCAACACTAACATAAGTGCGAAAAGTGGTTTTTCAACACTAACACAAGTGCGAAAAGTGGTTTCCTGCACCAACACAAGTGCGAAAAGTGGTTTTTCAACACTAACACAAGTGCGAAAAGTGGTTTTTCAACACTAACACAAGTGCGAAAAGTGGTTTTTCAACACTATCACAAGTGCAAAAAGTGTTTTTTCCACACTAATACAAGTGCAAAAGTGGTTTCCTGCACCAACACAAGTGCGAAAAGTGGTTTTTCAACACTAACACAAGTGCGAAAAGTGGTTTTTCAACACTAACACAAGTGCGAAAAGTGGTTTTTCAACACTAACACAAGTGCGAAAAGTGGTTTTTCAACACTAACACAAGTGCGAAAAGTGGTTTTTCACCACTATCACAAGTGCAAAAAGTGTTTTTTCCACACTAATACAAGTGCAAAAGTGGTTTCCTGCACCAACACAAGTGCGAAAAGTGGTTTTTCACCACTATCACAAGTGCAAAAAGTGTTTTTTCCACACTAATACAAGTGCAAAAGTGGTTTCCTGCACCAACAAAAGTGCAAAAAGTGTTTTTCAACACTAACACAAGTGCGAAAAGTGGTTTTTCAACACTATCACAAGTGTCAAAAAGTGTTTTTTCCACACTAATACAAGTGCAAAAGCGGTTTCCTGCACCAACACAAGTGCGAAAAGTGGTTTTTCAACACTATCACAAGTGCAAAAAGTGTTTTTTCCAAACTAATACATGTGCAAAAGTGGTTTACTGCACCAACACAAGTGCGAAAAGTGGTTTTTCAACACTAACACAAGTGCGAAAAGTGGTTTTTCAACACTATCACTAGTGCAAAAAGTGTTTTTTCCACACTAATACAAGTGCAAAAGTGGTTTCCTGCACCAACACAAGTGCGAAAAGTGGATTTTTAACACTAACACAAGTGCGAAAAGTGGTTTTTCAACACTAACACAAGTGCGAAAAGTGGTTTTTCCACACTAATACAAGTGCAAAAGTGGTTTCCTGCACCAACACAAGTGCGAAAAGTGGTTTTCAACACTAACATAAGTGCGAAATGTGGTTTTTCAACACTATCACAAGTGCAAAAAGTGTTTTTTCCACACTAATACAAGTGCAAAGTGGTTTCCTGCACCAACACAAGTGCGAAAAGTGGTTTTTCAACACTAACACAAGTGCGAAAAGTGGTTTTTCAACACTAACACAAGTGCGAAAGTGGTTTTCAACACTATCACAAGTGCAAAAAGTGTTTTTTCCACACTAATACAAGTGCAAAAGTGGTTTCCTGCACCAACACAAGTGCGAAAAGTGGTTTTTCAACACTAACACAAGTGCGAAAAGTGGTTTTTCAACATTAACACAAGAGCGAAAAGTGGTTTTTCACACTAATACAATTGCAAAAGTGGTTTCCTGCACAACACAAGTGCGAAAAGTGGTTTTTCAACACTAACACAAGTGTGAAAAGTGGTTTTTCAACACTATCACAAGTGCAAAAAGTGTTTTTTCCACACTAATACAAATGCAAAAGGGGTTTCCTGCTCCAACACAAGTGCGAAAAGTGTTTATCAACACTAACACAAGTGCGAAAAGTGTTTTTCCACACTAATACAAGTGCAAAAAGTGTTTTTTCCACACTAATGTAAGTGCAAAAGTGGTTTCC